>NC_053027.1:200143211-200412549 GCF_003073215.2 Triticum urartu | reverse complement strand
CCGCATGGCCTGTGACTCCGAGGAGCCGGATTCCTCTCCGAACTCCGAGCCCCCCGCGCCCCTGCCGATCGAATCCGATTGGGCACCGATAATGGAGTTCACCGCCGCGGACATCTTTCAGCACTCGCCTTTCCGCGACAACCTGAATTCTCTAAAGTCTATCTCTTTATCAGGAGAGCCCTGGCCGGACTATGGTCGGCAAGGTTGGGATACGGACGATGAAGAAATTCAAAACCCACCCGCCACCCACTTCATAGCCACTGTCGACGACTTAACTGACATGCTTGACATCGACTCCGAAGACATCGACGGCATGGACGACGATGCAGGAGACGAACAAGAACCAGCACCTGTAGGGCGCTGGAAGGCCACCTCGTCATATGACATATATATGGTGGACACTCCGAAGGATGGAGATGGCGATGGAATAGCGGGAGACGATACCTCTAAGAAACAGCCCATGCGTCGGCGTCAGCGGCGCCGCTCTAAATCCCGCCAAAGCAAAAACGGTGATTCCGGCACGGGAGATAATACTACTCCGGATAGCGCCAAAGAACACCCCCTCCAGCAAGATTCAGCACAGGAGGACAGAGAAGCCAGCCCTCACGAGAGGGCGGCGGACAAAGAGGTTGAGGACGATAATTATACGCCTCCCTCCGAAGACGAGGCAAGCCTCGACGACGACGAGTTCGTCATGCTAGAGGAACTCGCCGAACAAGAGCGTTTTAAACGCAGGCTTATGGCCACGGCAAGCAACCTCAAGAAAAAGCAGCAACAGCTTATAGCTGATCAGGATTTGCTAGCTGACAGATGGACTGAAGTCCTTGCGGCCGAAGAGTATGAACTCGAACGCCCCTCCAAGAGTTACCCCAAGCGCAGGCTGCTACCCCGACTAGAGGAGGAAGCACCTACATCACCAGCGCATGACATGGCTGACCGGCCACCTCGTGGCCGCGACAGAGAGGCCTCTTGGCCCTCCATGCAAGCCATGCCCCGACGCCGCGTCAAGCATACTAAGGCACGGGAAAATGCGCCCGACCTGCGCGACATACTGGAGGACAAGGCAAGGCAAACAAGATCGATCTACGGATCGCACAGGCGCCCCACGGCATGTGACGGTGATTGTCACTCCGGATGCAATAAATCCGGCCGAGCCGAACTCAACAGACAAAGCTCCTTCGAGCTGCGTCGTGATATAGCCCAATACAGAGGCGCCGCACACCCACTATGCTTCACAAATGAAGTAATGGATCATAAAATCCCTGAGGGCTTCAAACCCGTAAACATCAAATCATACGATGGCACAACAGATCCTGCGGTATGGATCGAGGATTATCTCCTTCATATCCACACGGCCCGCGGTGATGATCTACACGCCATCAAATACGTCCCACTCAAACTTAAGGGACCAGCCCGACATTGGCTTAACAGCTTGCCAGCAAACTCAATCGGTTCTTGGGAGGACCTGGAAGCCGCATTCCTTGAGAACTTCCAGGGCACTTATGTGCGACCACCGGAAGCCGATGACCTAAGCCACATAATTCAGCAGCCAGAGGAATCGGCCAGGCAATTATGGACACGGTTCCTAACAAAGAAAAACCAGATAGTCGACTGTCTGGACGTAGAGGCCTTAGCGGCCTTCAAGCATAATATCCTTGACGAGTGGCTTGCCCGGCACCTGGGACAGGAAAAGCCGAAATCTATGGCAGCCCTCACGACACTCATGACCCGCTTTTGCGCGGGAGAAGACAACTGGCTAGCTCGCAGCAACAATTTAACAAAGAACCCTGGTAATTCGAATACCAAGGACAAAAGCGACAGGTCGCATCGGAACAAACAAAAGCGCCGCGTTAACAACGACAGTAACGAGGATATGGCAGTTAATGCCGGATTCCGAGGCTACAAATCCGGTCAACGGAAAAAGCCATTCGAAAGAAATACTCAGGGCCCGTCCAGTTTGGACCGAATACTCGACCGCTTGTGCCATATACATGGCACCCCCGAAAAGCCAGCCAATCACACCAACATGGATTGTTGGGTGTTCAAGCAGGAAGGCAAGTTAAGAGCCGAAAACAAAGACAAGGGGCTGTATAGTGACAACGAGGAGGAGCCCAGGCTGCCGAACAACGGTGGACAGAAGGGATTTCCCCTGCAAGTGCGGACGGTGAACATGGTATACGCAACCCACATCCCCAAGAGGGAGCGGAAGTGTGCGTTACGGGATGTATATGCGATGGAGCTAGTCGCCCCAAAGTTCAACCCATGGTCCTCCTGCCCGATCACCTTTGATCGAAGGGACCACCCCACTAGCATCCGTCACGGCGGCTTTGCCGCATTGGTCCTAGACCCAATCATCGACGGATTTCATCTCACAAGAGTCCTCATGGACGGCGGCAGCAGCCTGAACCTGCTTTACCAGGATACATTGCGAAAAATGGGCATAGATCCCTCGAGGATCAAGCCCACCAAAACAACCTTTAAAGGCGTCATACCAGGTGTAGAAGCCAACTATACAGGCTCAGTCACACTGGAAGTGGTCTTTGGATCTCCAGATAACTTCCGAAGTGAGGAGTTAATCTTCGACATAGTCCCGTTCCGTAGTGGCTATCACGCACTGCTCGGGCTAACCGCATTCGCAAAATTCAACGTGGTACCGCACTATGCATACCTCAAGCTCAAGATGCCACGCCCTAGAGGAGTAATCACGGTCAATGGGAACACTGAATGCTCCCTCCGAACGGAGGAGCACACGGCAGCGCTCGCAGCAGAAGTACAAAGCAGCCTCTCTAGGCAGTTCTCCAGTTCGGCCTTCAAAAAGCCGGACACTGTCAAGCGCGCCCGGAGTACCCTACAACAAGACTGCCTGACACGTTCTGAGCTAGCGTAGCAATGCGGCCCCAACCCTAGCCCTCACGATATAGCGAAACCATTGCTTCGTGCTCTTGAAATACCATGGGCACAAGGGAAGGGGCACTATCACGGCACGCCCAAAATACGGCTTAAACCGCACCAGGGGCTGCCGGATTCCTTTTTTTCTTTTTTTCTCTTACTCTCAGGACTCCATACTTCGGACGACCCGTTCGGCAATTCAACTGCCGCACAAACGATGCAAGATCCAGGAAAGCAGACAAGCCACGCCGCATTATGGAACTCCCAGGTGGTCTCTATTGCGAGCAGTATACCTGTTTTTTAATACAATTCCGCGGCCTGCCCCTGGCCAAGACATGTTAAATAGTCCAATTTCTTTTGCTTATCACACTATTTGTATCGTTCCGCTTTCATAGCAGCCCTTGTATAAACAATGCATAGCTTTTTGTCTATTTTTTGCATTATCCTCTTTATATATATATATATATATATATATATGTTTCTCAATAACATGTTGCATCCGTACACCGTGGTATGGCAAAAATACGCCAGGGGCTTCAGTACCCATCAATATGGCGTGAGAATTCCGTACACTTTCACAAGTGCGGCACCCCGAACTTATAGCACTATATGCATCGGCTCCGAATCATGATTTGGGTCAATAGTTGGGTTTGCCCGGCTCCTATGTTTTGGTGCCTTACGTTCCGCTATATCGGCTAAGGTAGCACTAGGAGAACTACTGCGATTGTGCCCCAGTTGAGCTGGGCTGAGCACCTCAGTAGAGAAAGCTAAAACTGACTGTCATGATGAGGCGAGAGACCGGTCGGTGTTCAAGAGGTTTTTCGAGTCCTTAAAGACTTATGCCGCTTCGAGCGAGGAACCGGCTTTGTCCGGCCAAGGCGTGGATAGTGCCTCGAACTCGGTCTTCCGAATACTAGGGGCTTCGCCGAAATTTGAATTATAGAGTTCTATGGCTAAGTGAGAGTGTTCAAGCATTATAGTCCGATTGCCTTGTTCGTTGTGCTGAGCGCCTCCCTCGACGGACCCAATCATGGGAAAAAGAGCGCTCAGGTTTATCCCGAGCACCCCAGCACTAGTGGCATGGGGGCAGAAGCCGACGAATGGCCATCTCTCAATTTTTTGATAAACGGCCGCACAAAAAGTAATATTTTAAATTCAAGCATTGCTTAGCGCATATGAACAAGTTTTCAGCGCACAGGATAACACGAGCGAGTTCATTCAAAAATTACATCCTTGGTGCATTCATCCGCCATAAGGCGAGCACCGGCCAGAACATCCTTGTACTAGTTCTCGGGCTTGCGATGCTCCTTCCCCGGCGGCGGCCCGTCCCTCACAAGCTTCTCACCGTCCAGCTTACCCCAGTGCACCTTTGCACGGGCAAGGGCCCTACGGGCACCTTCGATGCAGACGGAGCGCTTGATGACCTCGAGCCTTGGACAAGCCTCCACCAGCCGCCGCACCAGTTCGAAGTAGCTCCCAGGCAGGGCCTCTCCAGGCCACAGCCGAACTATGAAGCCCTCCAGGGCCTGTTCGGCCGCCTTGTGGAGCTCGACCAGCTGCTTCAGCTGGTCGCTCAAGGGCACAGGGTGTCCGGCCTCAGCGTACTGAGACCAGAACACCTTCTCCATCGAGCTGCCTTCCTCGGCTCGGTAGAATGCGGCGGCATCGGATACGCTGCAGGGAAGATCTGCGAATGCCACTGGAGAGCTCTGGATTCGAGTAAGTAACAAGTAGTTTACTTTTATATGTCTGCTTTGCATAGAGAATGCCTTACCCGCCGCTATCTTTTTCACCGCATCCAATTCCTGGAGGGCCTTCTGGGCTACGGCCTTGGCAGATTTGGCAGTTTTAAGGGCCGCAGCAAGCTCGGACGCTCGCGTCTTCGAGTCGAGCTCCAAACTCTCATGTTTTTTCATGAGAGCCTGAAGCTCTTGCTGCACCTCGCCGACCTGCGCCTCAAATTTTTCCCGCTCGGTGCGCTCTGTGGCCGCTCTCTTCTTGGCCTCGGACAGCGCCTGCTTGAGGGTCGCCACCTCAGTTGTGGCCCCTACAATAAGCAGTATACTCCTGTCATTTTTTGCAATTGCGTCTTCTTATAGGCATTTTTCTATAAGGTATCTCTTACCTTCTTTCTCCTCGAGCTGCTGTTTGGCAAGGACGATCTCTTGCTCGGTCCGCTCGAGGCCCTGCTTCAGGGCACCCACCTCCGCAGTCAGTGCGGCGGTGGCCAGCAGCGAAGCCTGCATACGTATATTGACTCCTTTTTAGTTAGACTCCTGCGATATTTAATAGATCCTCCATTCGGCTTTTCTTTACGAATGCCAAAAAGAGCATCAGGGGCTACTGTCTATGCGGTAATATTTTTACATATTTCTACTTACCTCGAAGCCTGTTAGAAGGCTAGCACAAGCTTCAGTAAGTCCGCTTTTGGCGGACCGAACCTTCTGGACCACCATAGTCATGATGGTACAGTGCTCCTCGTCGATGGAGGCGCCCTTAAGCACCTCCAGCAGATTGTCCGGCGCCTCTGGTTGGACGGAGGGCGCCGGCTCAATAGGCTTGCTCCTCTTGGCAAGAGTTGGCCTGCCGCGGTCCGGAACCGTTGATGATTCCGGCGCGGTGTCTGGCTTAAAGCCAGACTTGGAGCCCTAGGGGGGCTTGTCCCCTTTACTCCTGGAGTCCGGGAGGTCGCCTCGCGGCTCCTCCTGGACCACCTCCTCTTGCCCCGGAGCTTGTCGCGACGCCACTTCGGCGTCATCCGCAGCACAGGGGGAGGCAGCGGGCGGAACTGAATTCACGTCCGATGAATCCAGGGAGCCGCTCGACGACTCGTCGAGCCCGTCCTTGGGTGGGCTGCATGATTATATTCGACATTAGGGAAAGCTGCGCAACAAAAGGAATATCATGAGTTACTCTGGTATCCGAACACTTACGATTTCGCTAGACGCTTGGCCCTGTCCGGCCACTCCTCTTCGTCCTAGTCGGCGTCGGGGGCGTAGTCCGGCGGAGGGGTTTTCCTCTTCTTGGACCCTTCGGCCTCCCCTACTAGGGTGGCCTTCCTCTTCTTTCCTCCCCCCACTGGAGGGGGAGAGGTCTCTTCTTCCTCCTCCTCATCTTCACGGGAGGAGTGCGTCTCGGACTCATTGGATGACGAGTCCGTCACCACCATATGCCGGGAACTCTTTCGAGTCCCCGTGGCCTTCTTCTTCTTGGCCTTCTTCTCTGGCACCACATAAGGTGCCGGAACCAGCAGCTTCACTAGGAGAGCAGGGGCTGGGTCTTCGGGCAAGGGAGCCGGACAGTTAATCAGTCCGGACTTCGCCTGCCAATCCTGTCAAAGGACGCTGCGAGCTGAATCCGCGGTCTTCGGAGGCGGATGTGGGAGCCTCGGCGCCTTTGGTTAGCCCCTTCCAGACATCTTCGTACGTCGTGTCGAAGAGCCTGCTCAGAGTTCGGTGCTGCGCCGGGTTGAACTCCCACAAATTGAAGTCCTGTTCTTGACACGGAAGGATCCGGCCGACGAGCATGACCTGGACTACGTTGACAAGCTTGAGCTGCTTGTTCACCAGGGACTGGATGCATTTTTCAGTCCAGTCACCTCTTCTTCGTCGCCCCATGACAAGCCCGTCTCCTTCCAGGACGTGAGCCGCGTAGGGGGTCCGGATCGGAATTCAGGGGCTGCGATCCACTTCGGATCGCGTGGCTCGGTGATGTAAAACCACCCTGACTGCCACCCCTTTAAGGTCTCCACAAAGGAGCCCTCGAGCAATATGACGTTGGCTATTTTGCCCGCCATGGCACCTCCGCACTCCGCCTGGTTGCCACGCACCACCTTTGGCTTGACGTTGAAGGTCTTGAGCCAAAGGCCGAAATGGGGGCGGATGCAGAGGAAAGCCTCGCACACAACGATAAATGCCGAGATATTGAGGATGAAGTTCAGGGCCAGATTGTGGAAATCTAGGCCATAGTAGAACATGAGCCCACGGACAAATGGGTGGAGAGGAAAACCCAGTCTGCGGAGGAAGTGGGGAAGAAATACTACCCTCTCATGGGGCCTTGGGGTGGGGAGAAGCTGCCCCTCCTCAGGAAGCCGGTGCGCGATGTCTTTGGACAGGTATCTGGCCTTCCTTAGCCTTTTGACATGGCCCTCCGTGACGGAGGAGACCATCCACTTTCCTCCCACTCCGGACATTGTTGGAGAAGGTTGAGGTAGGAAGTGCGGGCTTGGGCGCTGGAGCTCGGGTGCACAGAAGATGGATAGGCAAAGGAGGAAGAAGGCGTAGGTAAAAAGGTGGATCCTTATCCCCTTATATGAGCGGATGCGACTATGCGTCCCCACCAGCCTAGTAAAACTCGCTTGCCTCCCAAGCACCGTGATAAATGGCGCGGTTGGGTTACCCATGTCCGTATTGATGAGAATCCCGTAAATGGGGGACATGATCTCTGCTTTGACAACACGTGCCAAGGAAACCGCCTCGCAAAACACGCTGAGGTGGAAAAGTGAAAATGATTCGAATAAAGGCTTGGCCGTAGTGTGATGTCACGCTGCGAAATACGTCAGCAGGTTAGATTTTTGCTAATATTATTCTCTCTGTGGCAATACGTGGAAACTTATTTTGAAGAGCCGGACACTACTCTTGGTGTTTACAAACTTTTATGAAGAATTTGGAGGAGGAACCCGCGTTGCAATGCCGAAGACAATCTACGCGCCGGACTCGTCGTCATTGAAGCCTGGTTCAGGTGCTACTGAGGGAGTCCTGGATTAGGGGGTGTTTGGGTAGCCGGACTATACCTTCAGCCGGACTCCAGGACTATGAAGATACAAGATTGAAGACTTCCTCCTGTGTCCGGATGGGACTTTCCTTGGCGTGGAAGGCAAGCATGGCGATGCGGATATTCAAGATCTCCTACCATTGTAACCGACTTTGTGTAACCCTAACCCTCTCCTGTGTCTATATAAACCGGAGGGTTTTAGTCCGTAGGACAACTTAATCATACAACAATCATACCATAGGCTAGCTTCTAGGGTTTAGCCTCCTTGATCTCGTGGTAGATCTACTCTTGTACTACCCATATCATCAATATTAATCAAGAAGGATGTAGGGTTTTACCTCCATCAAGAGGGCCCGAACCTGGGTAAAACATCGTGTTCCTTGCCTCCTATTACCATCCGGCCTAGACGCACAGTTCGGGACCCCCTACCCGAGATCCGCTGGTTTTTTGACACCGACAGCCACCCTACTCCTTCGGTGTCGGGTAGTGTGTGCGTGTGTGTGTATTTGTGTGTTTGAGAGAGAAGCCAGTCGATAGATTAGTATCAAGATTGAGGTGTCACCCTACTCCTTCGGTGTTGGGAAGTGTGGGTGTGTGTGTGGGGGGGGGGCAGTGACACTCACATATCTCTACTCTTATTAAAAAAATAGAGTTGGTGATGATGGTTTTCCTGCCATCCTGCAATATAGGTCATCCAATTATATCCGACGGACAGGAAGGAAACTATGGCAATTTTGCAAAAAGACACCCACACCCCTCTCTGCATTTGCAAATAAGGCATTCCCTCATTCATCCTTTTCTCCCACAAGATAAACTACTCATACGAATGCATCTTGATGTTCCGTGCAGCGCATGGGCATCTTGCTAGTAGGGAGTACGAGTTTGTGTGACACATATCTAGCTATATTAAGGGATAGGTAGATAGCATTTGTGCGAGGCATACTTTAAGCATCACGAAGATAAACAAAACGGTGTGCATGCAAATGCAAGCGTGTGTGTGTGTGTGAGAGAGAGAGAGAGAGCGAAATCTCAAAACAAAAGGTGCTCTATTGGAATCCCATTGTATGTATTCATATGGTTCCAGAACTCGAGTTAACCTTAGGCATGTTTGTGAGAGACATTATTATACTTTGAGACATTAGTGGCCGTGGGTGGGCGGAATTAAAGGGGTGGGCGTGTTCGACAGAGAGAGGGTGTGTGTTTCTGTGTGAGTGACTTGTAGGATGGGGTAGAAAGATGAATTCTAACCTTGATGGAGGGAGAGAAATACACGAAGTGCGCGTGTGTGATTACGATGCCCACAGGGAAATGAGGTATGTACGCGTGTGAGAGAGATTGCACAATTCATTCATGTATCACTATCTAGCGATCGTGGACGTGCATCACTTGAACATAAATCAATATCTACTTCGTATCTTGGCCAAAGGTACAATATTGATTCAACACGACAATCACGTATCACATTTTTTCTATTTAAATAAACCTTTTCAGCTGTGCATGCCAAAGTTACAGTGATGTTTCTTCAAACAACCAATGGAGCTATCATGTACATGCACCATTGTTACTCTTGCATTCAAAATCATTAGTCTTGGATGATTTAGGGTTCTATTATGAAGTAATATATGTAATGTTCATATATGAATTCAACGGGTACGCAATTTATGAAATGGAGGCTCTGTAATCATATGAGGTAACAGTTTTAAGTAGCGGACTACAATATCCATTTCTTTTTGTGCGCCTCTACACTAACACGTCAATGCATTATGTTTAAAGTAAATAACCAATTGCACTAAATTATCTATTTACACGAGAAATACATAGGCTGAGCGTTTGATCCCTTTTTTGTGAACGCGCCACTACACCCGTATGATTGGCTGCGCCCGTGTGAACGTCCAAGTTATCGGCGCATCATCACGAGTTATTGTGTTTTTTCTAGGGTGGACTTCACACCAGTTATTAACTGCTGACGCGTGCCCCGTGTACATAGTCTCGCATGACCTTCCCGCTAGCACGGTCCAAAATTAGTTGAAACTGGATGCGAACAATCCCGCGGGTGGCAAAATCTCCTGCCTCCTTCTAACATTTGCGCCACCTTAGTCTTTAGCATGCGAAATTCCCCTTTTGTCCTTGGTGCACGGAGACCAATAGTTACAATACCGCCCTCATCTACATAATAGGTCGGGGCTGCTTTGGTAACTTCCGGTTCCCCCCACTACACGGCACCCCCATTTCCTCTCACCCTCCTGCAAAAACGACTAACACCACAGCACCAGAGCATCTTACATCACGCCGTCCGTGCTTCATAGGCCTTTCTCCCCTCCCCTCTCGAAACCCTAGACTGCTGATCCACCGGCGTACCAGAGCCCATTCACTGCCAGCGGCATCCACCTCGCCGGATCTGCTTCTGCGGCCGCATCTACCCCTCCCACCTCCCCTAGAAACAAGTAGACTACTCATACACCACTTTACCACAACCCATTCAGTGTCGGCCTTATCCATGGCGCCGGATCTGCTTCGCAGGTACTCTCGTCAACCGCAGCGCATCTGCAGCGGCTCATTCGTACTCCCCACCGGAGACGCTTCATCCGCACCCCCCGGA
Organism: Triticum urartu; assembly: GCF_003073215.2. Classification (NCBI taxonomy): domain Eukaryota; kingdom Viridiplantae; phylum Streptophyta; class Magnoliopsida; order Poales; family Poaceae; genus Triticum; species Triticum urartu. Next base: position 200,402,288 of record NC_053027.1, on the reverse strand, counting down.
GCTGCCCCACCGACGCCCCCGTCGATGGCCTCTGATCCTCTTCGCCGACACCTTCCTCAACCCTACTGGAGGCGCTTCGCCGACACCATCTTCAACCCCACCAGGGTAGCTTCGTGATACATCTCTGTCGTATCTACTTTTCCAAACACTTTTGCCCTTGTTTTGGACTCTAACTTGCATGATTTGAATGGAACTAACCCAGACTGACGCTGTTTTCAGCAGAATTGCCATGGTGTTATTTATGTGCAGAAACAAAAGTTCTCGGAATGACCTGAAACCTCACGGAGCAACTTTTTGGAAAATATAAAAAATACCTACAAAAGATGAAGGCCAGGGGGCCCACCACCTGTCCACGAGGGTGGGGGCGTGCCTGCCCCCCTAGGGCGCGCCCCCTACCTCGTGGGCCCCTTGGAGCTCCTCCGACTCCAACTCCAACTCTATATATTTTGTTTCAAGGAGAAAAAAATCAGAGGGAAGGATTCATCGCGTTTTATGATACGGAGCCGCCGCCAAGCCCTAAAACCTCTCGGGAGGGCTGATCTGGAGTCCGTTCGGGCCTCCGGAGAGGGGAATCCGTCGCCATCGTCATCATCAACCATCCTCCATCACCAATTTCATGATGCTCACCGTCGTGCGTGATTAATTCCATCGTAGGCTTGCTGGACGGTGATGGGTTGGATGGGATCTATCATGTAATCGAGTTAGTTTTGTTAGGGTTTGATCCCTAGTATCCACTATGTTCTGAGATTGATGTTGCTATGACTTTGCTATGCTTAATGCTTGTCACTAGGGAATGAGTGCCATGATTTCAGATCTGAATCCTATTATGTTTTCATCTATATATGAGAGTTCTAGATCCTATCTTGCAAGTCTATAGTCACCTATTATGTGTTATGATCCGTTAAACCCGAAGTGACAATAATCGGGATACTTACCGGTGATGACCGTAGTTTAAGGAGTTCATGTATTCACTATGTGTTAATGCTTTGTTCCGGTACTCTATTAAAAGGAGGCCTTAATATCCCTTATTTTCCGTAAGGACCCCGCTGCCACGAGAGGGTAGGACAAAAGATGTCATGCAAGTTCTTTTCCATAAGCACGTATGACTATATTCGGAATACATGCCTACATTATATCAATGAACTGGAGCTAGTTCTGTGTCACCCTAGGTTATGACTGTTACATGATGAACCGCACCCAGCATAATTCTCCATCACTAATCCATTGCCTACGAGCTTTCCATATATTGTTCTTCGCTTATTTACTTTTCCATTGCTATTGCTATCATCACTACAAAATACCAAAAACATTACTTTTACTATTGTTACCTTTTGCTACCGTTACCACTACTATCATATTACTTTGCTACTAAATACTCTACTGCAGATATTAAGTTTCCAGGTGTGGTTGATTTGACAACTCAGCTTCTAAAACTTGAGAATATTCTTTGGCTCCCCTTGTGTCGAATGAATAAATTTGGGTTGAATACTCTACCCTCGAAAACTATTACGATCCCCTATACTTGTGGGTTATCACTTTTCCTATACCATTCTCAACCCTACCGGGGCCACTTTGCCAACTCACAAGTCCAGGCCTCAGATCCGTTTCCTCGCACCCTCATCCAACCTACCGGAGCAGCTTCTGACGCCCCGTCCACGGCCATAGATCCGCATCGTTGACACCGTCCTTAACCCAACCAGCGGAGTAGCTGCATCTACGCCCTCGCCCATGGCCACAGATCCGCTTCGCCCACACCATAGTCCACCCTACCGGAGCCGCTCCACAAGCACCCTACTCGACGGTTCTAGATCTCCTTACCGGACCCCGACAGCCAGCGCAGCGTCATCACCCTTGACGTTTCTAACCTGATTCCCACCGTCTGGCAAGATGCCAAGCACCCGCCACGGCCTAGGTACTTGTCACCTTTAAACCCGTCCAACATCACCTGCTCGATGTACTTCAAATATACTAACAGGTCCCTGTTACCTGTTATGCAGCTGGCAAAAACTACAAGGACGATGTTTCTTCTGGATCTAACAGCTTGGCAAACCAAGATCCTGGACTGAGGCATTGCTATGATCTTGTAAGTGCGTCTCTCTCTCTCTCTTATATTGTTCTGTGCCTGTCAGCGTCCTTTGCTAGGATTTTCGACCAGTAATCCCTTTGTGCAGACAATGATTTCTACTACTGGATGCTAAATTAGATATGTAGATGTCATACATGATACTACCTCGTACCTCCGTTCCTAAATATAAGTCTTTCTAGCGATTCCACTAGGCTAAATATGGAGCAAAATGAGTAAATCTACAATCGAAAATGCATCTATATATATATATATATCTGTATGTGGTCCATACTGGAATCTCTACAAAGACATATATTTAGGAACATAGGCAGTACATTACACAAAATCATAGGTGGCATGTAGGAATTCCAGTGCACTACAATACGCTCCCTTAGAGTGCCTGCTAGTCCAGCACACAGAGTCATGGCTAGTTTATGCTACACACACAATCATTAATTCGTGGTTTAAATATGCGCAAGGGATATGCAATGTATTATCATGTAGAGATGTCAGAAATTAGCCGTGTCAACTTGCAGATAGGGTTACACAATGAGAAAGTACAAGATGTATGTGGCAATTTCATGGAACATCACAAAAAAGGAGAGGCAGCGGTGAGCCTATAGAGTGTGCTATGGTATGTCACTCCTCCATTACAATCATCGTGACATGTTATTTGTATGTCAGTTCTATTGGGAAAGTTTCTTAGGGACAATTATTATGAGTTATCCTAAGAAAATAAGCACCTGTGAATATAAGCTCCATGTAATAAGCCAACCACTTCTTTTCATTGTGTTTTCAGCTTATCTTTGGCATGATCAGTGAAAAGTCTAGGTTGCATTATATTTTTTTCATTTTGCTGCCCATATGAAAATTAATTTGACTTTCAAACATCACAAATTGAACCCAGTGCAGTAATTAATATGATAGGAAAACAGACCATCACTATTTGCTCAAAATGCAAATACAAAGATACCATCTACTGGGCACAATCTACCTTGGTCAATGTTTTCCATAGAGATCCCATTGCCTAATTTAAACGAAGAATGCATGACCCACATTTAAATGAAGAACAATTATTTATTGAAATTTGATGGTCCAAGTGGCTGGTTATTATCATATAGCAGCACCACCTGAAACCATCATATAGCAGCAGCAGCTCATAGCAACTCATCATACAGCAGCAGCAGTGTGCAATTCATCATATACCAGCAGCAGCTCATAGCAATTCATCATATAGCAGCAGCAGGAGCAGCTCATAGAAATTCATCATATAGCAGCAGCAGGAGCAGCTAATAGCAATTCATAATATAGCAGCAGCAGGAGCATCTCATAGCAATTCATCATATAGCAGCAGGAGCAGCTCATAGCAATTCATCATATAGCATTAGCAAGAGCAGCTCATAGCAATTCATCATACAGCAGCAGCAGGAGCAGCTTATAGCAACTCATCATATAGCAGCAACAGCTCATAGAAATTCATCATATAGCTGCAGCAGCTCATAGCAATTCATCATATAGCAGCAGCTCATAGCAATTCATCATATAGCAGCAGCAGGAACAACTCATAGCAATGCATCATATAGCAGCAGCAGAAGCAGCTCATAGCAATTCATCATATAGTGGATCAGAATCAAAATTTGGCAAAAAAATCAGAGGAGATCTTCACCTTCTTGGATGAGCTCATCCTTCAACAGCACCTCAAGGCAACGGCCTGGGAGGTGGGGAGGGGGAATAAGGTGCCTTCTGCTGCAGTGTGGCATCAGCTGTAGTTGTGCAACGCCTGCCGGAGTAATGCGTTGGACGAACCAGAGTGGAGCAGCTGCTAGAGACCATGAGAATGAGGGGCGGCACTAGAGGGATGAGCAGCCAGGGATATTTTCCCCTACCCGCCGGCCATGTAGCCTAACTGGACAGAGTATCATCGAGGACCAGGCAAGATGGGACCAGTGGTGGCGGCTCGCTGGAGGAACCCTAGTGCTACAGGCAAGGGATCGAGGTAGAGGGAAAGGGGAGAGGAGATGCAAGCGGGCAGGGCAATGAACGCTTGCATGTTTGTTTTTACGTGAGGGTGAGGTGTGACGCGGGTGTCAGCAGTTGCATTTTGACTGTAATATAGGCAGACAACAGAGTCATTTCACTATTCCCCTTCCCTTCAATTTTTAGTGAGGTTCTACCCGAAACACCCCCCTCCAAAGCGAAATTAGTTAAGCCCAAGCCCATAACTCAAAAATGACTTCTTTACATCTTTTATGGCTTATTTTGACAATAAGCCCAGAAAAGGCGGAATAGAACTGGCCCTTAACCTGCAATCCAATTGTGCGTGCAATGATGAATCACTCCTGCCTGCTATAGTGTACATTTAGGCATCATCATACATGGCATAACCTAATACATGTGCATTCCATTGTATAATCTGGAATATGCAATGTTTATGTTAGTTCATACGCTGCACATGATGTTTAAACGCCCCTTAAATCTGGTCAGTCAAGTGATGGTCTTTAAGCCTCCTTCTTTGCTTCTTTTCTTGATATGTAAGATTTGCTCACACATCTGTTCAATTGCTTGTTTGCATCAGCCAACCATACTAGGACTGTTTGCTTTGATTACTTGTTGTTCTTGACCTAACACTCTAACAGAGATTGTCAACGATTTAAACACTAAGGGATGCTGTAGTGGGGCCTTTTCTAACTCATAGGCGACATAAAGGTTTGGCTGTACACTAAAGTAGGCTCTCCAAGAGTACCTGGAGATCTAGTTCGAAGGTATGCCTATTTTTTACATAGTGCAGACATAGTAAATGCTCATTTCATTATGTGAAAGTGCAAGAGATGTGGCATGTTTCATTATGTGGTGTTGTTTTATTATAATCTCATCCTTTTGTGTTCACAGACTGTAAAGTATGCATATTTATCTTCCAAGGAGACGAGTAACTAGTTTGTGTCACCTTGCAGAGGGGACGCAATGAAGATAATATTGAGGATTTCCAAGTACAAGATGTTAGGAAGGAGCCTTGTAAGAGAAGTAGGAGCTACGATGAGCCTCTTCAACCTGTTAAGGTAAGTCACTGTATCCAACTCAACAGTTCAATTCCTTGTTTGTTTCAGGCATAGTTAATTTGCCCTTTTCAATTGCTTTATTTGTCCTCAGTTAATGTGATGCCCGAAGAATGAGGCCTGATGTTGGGTACTTGTATAACTATTAGTTGACATAATTAAAGGCCTTACCATTTAATTACTCTGCCGAAGTGCGCCTGAAGCTTTGAAGTCTATTAACCAACTATTATTGCATGAGGCTCACAATATAGTTTATACTAGGCTAATGATTGCATAGTTTTGCTTGTTGTAGTATGTTTGTACGAAACCCTTTGCTGTTCATTATGCTCCCTAAGACTTTAATTGAGCTACAGAATGGCCAACTGCTTGCTTACTTCCATGCAACGTGCTGTCTAAATTTGTAACTTGTCTGTGTTTTGGATTGGGCCCCAACATCATGCTCCTCTGGTGAGCTAAGAGAGATTTCTGTATGCAGGCTGCACAGACTACCTTTTTTATAATTTTTAAAATATCACCTGCTTATGCTTCATGACGTGTAATATTATTGTTAGTCCTGTTTTGCCATGTACAAAATAGTCTTTCTTGCTCGCTTCACTGTTGTAACTATATTTTTTCCCTAGTCATGTGTACTTACAGAAACATTTCAGGATGAAGTGTCATCAACACAAAGATCTGTGAGCAGTGCGGCATGGCTATTACCAAATGATTATGGATTGGAATTGGAATGTGTTGATGTTCTCGAGCATCAACTAGAGGTGGCAAGACAACGTGTACATGATTCTCAACGTACAATCAACAAGTTGAGACTGGACATGCAGGTATTAGATGCAGGAGTCAAAAAATGAAACAAGGCACTAAGGTAACAACGAAGGAATTGGAGATTATGCAGACTGAAATTTGTGCTATCTAAATCTGACCAATCCTATTTTCTGAAGAGATTATAGTTCAAATGGGAAGTTATGTTGACTCGCGTCCATCATGTAGGAGCTGTATTTGCCTGGTGTATGTAATTTGCTCTTTGTGTATGCTTTATTATCACTGGTGTCGAACCATAATGCCAAGTGGGTATAATCGGCTATAATTTCTTTATTGTATAGTGTAGGATTATTCTACGTTTCTATGCCTAAGTCTCTTTATTGTATAGTGTATGTTTTTTAGAGGTGATAGTATAGAGTAGGATAATTCTTTGAATATGCTATATCGTTCAAACGGGGGCCAACTCGCCCAAACGTTGTAGTGACCATGGCCCTCCACAGGCCGTACGATCCATGGGCCATCTATGGGACGGACGATCCATGGCCTTCTATGGCCGTCGGATCCGTGGGCCTTCTATGGGCTGTCGGATCCATGGGCCTTCTATCAGCTGTAGGATCCATGGGCCTTCTATGGGCCATCGGATAAATGGGCCTTCTATGGGCCGTCAGATCAATGGGCCTTCTACGGGCCGTCTCATCTATGGGCCTTGTACGGGCCGTATAAGGGGCCATAAACGGGCTAGAGTGGAAATCGTACGTTTTATGGGCAGACCATAACGGGCCTTTAATAGGCCGTATTTGATGATGCTATGAAAATGGCCCAACAGATTAACGGGCCACAAATGGGCCGACTGTATCCACAGGCTGAATTTGGCCCACAAGCAGAAAAGGGCAGTAACGGGCCGTAAGTAACCAAATGTTGGAAATGAGCCCAAGAATAAATGGGCCCTGAGAAGGCTGAAAGGTAACACAGGCTGGAAACGACCCAATGGAATGATGGGCCGCTAATGGGTATAAAGCGATACACTATTCATTATGGCTCGGTTTCACCATGGACCGTTAATGGGCCAAGAGTTACAAAGGGACTCATATGGGCCGAAATACGTCATGGGCCGGAAGTTACAACAGGCTGGAATCATATTAGACGGCCCAGATGACGCTACTAGGCCTAATTCCAGTAGGCTGTAACGGGCCGTGAGTTAGCGGGTTGTAAATGGGCTATATGCGAACATGCCGTTAACACGCTTTCCATGGGCCGGCCTGCCACCTTTTGACCAAGTCAAACGGGCTGGCCTTTTCACAAGAATGGGTCTCTGTTGGGCCGTCCCACATGTCGACGTATCATAGGCGCCTTGGCTCCAATGAGTGGATGACATCTGTCCCAACGGTGAGCCGACACGTGTTTCCTCCAGCCAATGATGATTTTACACATGGAAAATCCCCATTGGTCGGGCTGTTAACGGGTTATTAGATCCAAAACCAGACCCGATAGCTTAACGGCGTTTCATTACGGTGGATGCCACGTGTCGGTCACCCTTGACGAAAGCACTTCTGTGACGCGCGATTTATCATCATGGAAGTGGACATTTCCGTGATGATAATTTTGGTAATGTCAGGGAACACTTCTACGACAGCACAGGTATGACTATCTTGATTCTATCATAAAATCTTCATGGATGTATATGCATGACAAAAATGTGACCTACTGTGACAAACACGTATCATCACGAAAGTGTATTTTTTTGTAGTGAACAGCATGGAACAATAAAAAATTATTGATACGTTGGAGACGTATCAGTGAGCGTCTACTGGACTAGCTCATTGATCAAATATGGCTATGGTTTCCTAGCCATAGACATGAGTTGTCATTTCATAACGGGATCACATCATTAGGAGAATGATGTGATGGACAAGACCCAAACTATAAACGTAGCATATGATCGTGTCAAGTTTATTGCTATCGTTTTCTGCATGTCAAGTATATGTTCCTATGACCATGAGATCATGCAACTCACTGACACTGGAGGGGTACCTTGTGTGTACCAAACATCGCAACATAACTGGGTGACTATAAAGGTGCTCTATAGGTATCTCCGAGTGTGTTTGTTGATTTGGCATGGATCAAGACTGGGATTTGTCACTTCGTATGACGGAGGGGTATCTCAGGGCCCACTCGGTAAAACAGTATCACAATGAGCTTGCAAGCAATGTGACTAATGAGTTAGCCATGGGATCTTGTATTATGGAACGAGTAAAGATACTTGTCGGTAACGATATTGAACTAGGTATGGAGATACTGATGATCGAACCTCGGGCAAGTAACATACCGATAGACAAAGGGAACTACATACGGGATTAGCTGAATCCTTCATATCGTGGTTCGACCGATAAGAGCTTCGTAGAATATGTGGGAACCAATATGGGCATCCAGGTCCCTCTATTGGTTATTGACTGTAGAGGTGTCCCGGTCATGTCTGCATGGTTCTGGAACCCGCAGGGTTTACACACTTAACGTTTGGTGACGATATAAGTATAGTTGAGTCATTAAGGTTGTTACCGAAGGTTGTTCGGAGTCTCAGATGAGATCCCGGATGTGACGAGGAACTCCAGAATGGTACACAAGTGAAGATTGATATATTGGACGAAGGGTATTGGACTCTGGAATTGTTTCGAGGGTACCGGGTGATGACCAACATCACCGAAAGGGGTTTTGGGGGGCCCGGTAAGTGTTGGGGGGCTCATGGGCCAAGGGGAGGGGAAAACCAGCCCACTAAGGGGTTGTGCGCCCCCCTTACCCTTTCCCACATAACCAGAAGGGGTGGGGCGCCCCACTAGGGCAGCCATCCCCTTTTCCTTGGGGGCCAAGGCTCCGGGGGGTGGGAGGCGCCCAAAACCCATCTAGGGTTTCCCCCTGTGGCCGCCGCCCCCCTAGATGGGATCTAGGGTGCACCCTCCTCCTCCCTTCCCCCTATATATAGAGAGGTAGAGAGAGGGCAGTTGCACCCTTGAGTACATCTCCATGCCACGGCGCTGCCCTTCCTCTCCCTCGTAGCCCTCTTCCTCTCCATAGTGCTTAGAGAAGATCTGTTGAGATTCCACCACTACCACCGCCACCACGCCGTCGTGTTGCCGGAGGACTCGAGCTACTATGTCACCATCGCTCACTGGATCAAGTGGGTGAAGGCGCCATCAAGCCGTACGTGTGTTAAATGCGAAGGTGCCGTCCGTTCGGCAGTAGATCGGGAGTTGGCGGGACGGATCGTGATTGGATCGCGAAGACGTTCGACTACATCAACCGCGTTTCTTAATGCTTCCGCTTAGCGATCTACAAGGGTATGTAGATCCAATCTCTCCTCTCATAGATGGTCATCTCCTCGATTGGATCTTGGGTGTTCATAGGAAATTTTTTGTTTCCCATGCAACGTTCTCCAACAGTGGTATTAGAGCTAGGTCTATGCGTAGATGACATCACGAGTAGAACACCAAGGAGTTTGTGGTCATTGATATTCAGATTGCTTCCTTCCTTGGTATTTTCTTGATTCATCGGTATTGTAGGATGAAGCGGCCCAGACCAACCTTACATGTCCACGTACATGAGACCGGTTCCATCGACAGACATGTGACTTTGTTGCATAAATATGGCTGGCGGGTGTCTATCTCTCCCACCTTAGTTGAATTGCATTCGACAAAGGCGGTCCTTGTAGAAGGTTAAATAGCAACTTGCATATCACCGTTGTGGCTTTTGCGTAGGTAAGAACCGTTCTTGCTAGATACCCATTGCAGCCACGTAAAACATGCAACAACAATTACGGGACGTCTAACTTGTTTTTGTAGGGTATGTTGTGACATTTTATGGCCAAACACATGATGAAATATATTTGATGTATGAGATGATCCTATTTGTAATAGTTTATATCGACTTGCATGCTGATGCATACAGCAACCGGCAAGAGCCATAGGGTTGTCTTTAATTATTGTATGACCTGTGTCTCAACCATTAAGCGCTATGTAATGCTTTACTTTATCGCTAAGCGGTAGCAATAGTAGCAGAATCATGGTTGGCGTGACAACCCCGATGGCGGCACGATGATGGAGATCATGGTGTCATGCCGGTGACGATGGAGATCATGCCAGTGCTTTGGAGATGGAGATCAAAAGCACAAGTTGATGGCCATATCATGTCACTTATGATTTGCATGTGATGTTAATCCTTTTATGCATATTATTCTGCTTAGGACGATGGTAGAATTATAAGGTGATCCCTCACTAAAATTTCAAGATAAAATTGTGTTCTCCCCAAGTGTGCACTGTTGTGAAAGTTCGTCGTTTTGAAGCACCACGTGATGATCGGGTGTGATAGAATCTACATTCACATACAATGGGTGCAAGCCAGTTTTGCACATGTGGAACACTTGGGTTAGACTTGATGAGCCTAGCATGTACAAACATAGCCTCGGAACACAAGACACCGAAAGGTCAAACATGAGTCATATAGTAGATATGATCAACATGGAGATGTGCGCCATTGAAACCACCTCATATCACGTGTTGATCGGACTTGGGTTGGTGAATTTGGATCGTGTTACACTCGGACAACCAGAGGGATGTTGATTTGAGTGGGAGTTCTTAGGTAATATGATTAAATGAACTCATTATCATGAACAATAGTCTAAGTTGTCATTGCAAATTATGTTAGCTCGCGTTGTAGCTCCCTGTTTTAATACATTCCTAGAGAAATACTGAGTTGAAAGATATTTTAGGAAATTATGTGAACTAGGGCCGTAGTCTGAGGATTGTCCTCACTACCGCACGGAAGGCTTATGTCCTTGATGCACCGCTTGGTGTGCCAACCCCTCTAGCATCGTCTATGGATGTTGTGAACATCTGGCAGACACGTTTTTATGACTACTTGATAGTTTAGTGCACCATGCTTTACGGCTTAGAATCGGGGCTCCAAAGGCGTTTTGAATGCCATGGAACATATGAGATGTTCCAAGAGTTAAATTGGTATTTCAGGCTCATGCCCGCACTACTAGGAAAAGGGCTATAGATAGGATTGACACTAATGGTGCACCAGGGAAGTAGTGCGCCACTACTATATACTAATGGCGCACCTGTTGGTGATGCGCCATTAGTGTGGAAGACACTAATGGCGCACCATAAACAGGGTGCGCCACTAGTATTATTTTTTTTTTCATTTTCCATACACACTAATGGCACATCAGGTCGATAATGCGCCATTACTAGTTCTAACTAGTAATGGCGCACCAGGTAGAGAGTGCGCCATTACTGTAATTTTTTTATTCTTTTTTTTGCAAAACTACTAATGGCGCACCGTTTCAATTTTTTTTAAAATTTCATGGGCACTTTTTGAATTCATGAGGACACTTGATCTCGATCCCCCTCCATCTCGATCTCGATTCCCCCTCCATCTCGATCTCGATCCCTCCCCCGCTCCACCGCCGCCGACGAGCACCCCCCACACCCTCCCCTGCTCCACCGCCGCCGTCGATGATATTTTAAAATAACAAATTTGATGATATTTTTAAAAAAATTATTACTGTTTTTATAAAAAATATTACTATTTCATATTCATATTCATTTTAAAAAAATAATAATAATAAAGTGTAGACTACAATTGTTGTTAAACAACAATTATTACTGTTTGTATAAAAAATATTACTGTTTCATATTCATATTCATATTCATTTTTTTAAAATAAAATAAAAATCTTACTTATGGCGCACGGGTGGCTAGTGCGCCATTGCTATCTAAAAAAACATTCTAATGGCGCACCGCCTGGGGGTGGGCCATTAGTAATCTTCCCCCATCCATACACTTCGTCCCTCCCTCGTCCCTCTCCCTCTTGCCAGATCGACACTTCCTTCCTCTCCCTCCACCGCGCTGCTCCCTCCCTCCACCGCGCCACCGCCGCTGCCCCGACCCACGCGCCCCCGCCGCCTCCCTCTCCCCTTCCTCCCTCTCGAGCGCCGCCTCCCCCTCGAGCCCCACCTCCCCCGCGAGCGCCGCCTCCCTCGCCTCCCTCAAAACCCTAGAAACCCGCCGGAGATTTGGAGCCTCGGAGCCGCCGGAGACTTGGAGCCTCAGAGCCGCCCCAAGTCCACCAGGAGAGGAGGCCCCACGTCCACCAGGAGAGGAGGCCCGCGACCTCCCCGCCGTCTATCCCCGCCTCCCCCAAGCTTGCTGTCTCCGCCCTCGGTTGTCGCCGCTCCGGCCACCACCTCATCGTGGTCAGGTAACCCTCCTCCATCTGCCTCTCTTCTCCTCTCTTCCTCCTCTCCTCCCTCCCGGCCATGCCCTCTTCTTCTCTCTTTGGCTAGGGACTGTTCCAAGCGCCACACTGTCAGTGAATCCCCTAAATCTACTTACTCTGATCGCTAACAATGTAGTGTCTGTCTGAAGAGAGTAAAGTTCAGTATTGCCATGGTTACCTTGTTAATTTTAGTGTCAGTGTTCATATTAGATGTATATAGTTGTATACTGTAATTATAGGAAGGGTCCCCTGTTAGCGTGATTTTCTTTCTGCACTTTTTTGTGTGCACTTTTTTGGTGGGTTTCTTATTATTGCGCTGTATGTAGAGTATCGTGTTGATTTTGGTGCCAGCGTTCGTGTAGTACTCTGCATTAATAAATCTATGAGCTGAGATACATATCTCTAACAATGTAGTGTCTATCTGAAGAGACTAAAGTTCAGTATTGAAACTGACAGCATAGCATGGATGGAATTCACTGCTAGAAATCACCTCTCGAATTTAGTGTGGTATTTGTCCATGGTATTGAAACTGATAGCATAGCAGGTATTTGTCCATGGTTTGTATCATGCATACTGGATTGTGAAAACCATTAATTTAATACTAGTATTTTTTGATGCAAAGGGTTCTCATCAGTGACACAGTTTTGCTCAATCATTGTCTTGAGGTTTCCAGTGGGGAAGTTGTTTCTTCCCAGCGAACCTTGATGGACTGGTCGTGAGTAGCTGCTGTTGAAGAGTGAACGTTGGCCTGTCGAATCTTTTGACCTCGGGTTGGGCTTGATTGGTAGAGTATTAGAACTGAGAAAAATGTACAAATGTTAGGTGTGATTAAGGCTAGTAAAGATGGAGTATGGCTGCTGGGTAATCTGTGTTTGGCTGTATAGTCCTTTTTCAATGTGTTTTGTTCTCCTTCGCTCCTATTTTTTCGGTTATGAGATCTCAATACTTGCGTAATATGATTGCTTTTGGGCTGTTTGAAGACATGTTGAATCTGGTTTATGTGTTATTTAGGATGAACTTCTTGCACTGCTGTTAAAGCCTAAATATATTGCTGCTGTTACTTTTATGTATACATATTGTTGGTCCATTTCATCCATGATGTCTTTTGGGCTGTTTGAAGACTCTGTTATGTAGGTTGAATATTTCTTGCACTGCTGTTAAAGATGTTACCGGTCACATTTCTGTGTCCACATTGTTTTTGTATGTAATTAAAAATGTCAAATACACTACACTGGCTGTGGCAATCTGTAACTTGCTTAATTAGGATGAGTTTTTTGTTCTTCATTATAGTGTATACATCTAATTCAGTAAAAAATAATAGGCATCACCTTCTGTGTAAAAAGATGTCTGAACCTTGTCTATGCCATTGGAAGAGAAATTTACAGGATGCATAGATTTCTTTACTTCTGTTGCATTGGAGGTTCATCTTGTCTTGAGGCAAACAAATCAGCATTGGAGGCTCATCTTTGAGGCTCATCTTTATTACATATCAGAACTTGCAAACAAATCTGTGAAAGACTTGTAAAGTTGCTGGGTTTTGTCTCCGACCATCGTGTCGTGATGAATTTGCAGGTACCCCGAGAGGCCCTTGAGTTTGCCGGAATGTCGATTAACTGCCGTTCCGGCGAATTCAGGTACTCCATATGTCCTGTTTTCAGCAAAGGTCATGCTGAAATTTTTCGTGAATTTTAGCATGACTTTGCTAAAAATAGGACATATGGGGTACTTGCGACTAATGCCTGTTATCATGCATGTTTTATGATCTGTTGTAAGGGTACTAATTGGTCTCTTCTGCTGCTTATCAGAGATGGCGGGAAGCAGGCACCGCCGCTCTGCGACACCGCAGTACGAGTTGGATGCTTCCGAGTTCTTCACTATCATACTTGAGACTTCAGTATCATCCATGACGCAGGTATATAAAACGAGAGATCTCCCCTTCACCCATCTCATTATGATATCTGTTGTTTGCTACATCACTCATTGTCCCAAACTGCAGAGGCTGCCTGACAGTTTTATGAACATGCTGATGGGTGAAGATCCGCCAAATAATGTGAAGCTGCGACAGGCTGGCAGCGGGTTTCGGAGGCTGTGGGATGTGGAGTTGGTGATCAAGAAGGGCCACATGTACTTGTCTCATGGGTGGGAGAAGTTCTACCATGCCTAGGACCTGCGGCTAGGGTACTTCCTTCTCTTGAGGTACGACGACGACGCCACCATGCTCATTGTGAAGGTGTTCAATGCGACTATGTGTCGCATGCACTACGCTGAAGATTATGATGCCGGTACGTTCTGCCTCTTCTTATTCCTCTACATTTGGCTTTGTCTCACATCGATTGTTAACGGTCATTATTGCATTTGGACAGGTAATGGGAGCAGCAGCAGCGACAATGGCTACAGCCAAAGCAGCAGCGACTATGGCTGTAGCGAAAGCAGCAGCGATTCTGGCTGTAGCGAAAGCAGCAGCGATTCTGGCAGCAGCATAGACAACAAGAAGGATGATCCGGACTGGAGTGCGGGAGAAGAGGAGCAGAGTGGGGATGAGGAGCTGCAGGATGACGATGGGCATCAGGCTGAGGATGACCTAGCGCTGGTGGTGGCTGACCAAGGGCAAGAGATGGTGGTGGCTCACCATGGGCAAGAGATGGAGGTGGCTGAGGATGACCTAGCGATGGTCGTGCCTGAAGGTGGCCCCGCGATGGTGGTGGTGCTTGACAATGACCACGCACCGGTGGTGGCGCCGGCGATCCCATAGCTGGGCGACATGACCACACCAATTGAGGTAGAAGACTAGATCCCACTGCCTCCACCGCCTCCACCGCCTCGCCGCTCTTGGCGCATCAGGCTGAGGAAGGAGAAGGAGAAGAACAATGCATGAGAACTGAACTTTGTCAGGTATGTCAGATCTCCAAAATGATATATATATATACTTAGTTACCTATGTTATCTCTAATATGCTTAGTTTCCTATAGGTTAGCTTCATTTTACCTAAGTTGGCTCTAATATGCTAACTTAGAGCTTATATGCTTAGTTTCCTATAGGTTAGCTCCAAAATAACTTATGTTAGCACACAAAATGATCAAGTTTACATAATCAGCTTATAGTCTTTTTCTTATTCTTCTTCTTTTCCAAAATGACATAGGTTAGCTTCATTTTACCTAAGTTGGCTCTAATATACTAACTTAGAGCTTATATGCTTAGTTTCCAATAGGTTAGCTCCAAAATAACTTATGTTAGCACAAAATGATCAAGTTACATAATAAGCTTATAGTCTTTTTCTTATTCTTCTTCTTTTCCAAAATGACATAGGTTAGCTTCATTTTACCTAAGTTGGCTCTAATATACTAACTTAGAGCTTATATGCTTAGTTTCCTATAGGTTAGCTCCAAAATAACTTATGTTAGCACAAAATGATCAAGTTTACATAATAAGCTTATAGTCTTCTTCTTATTCTTCTTCTTTTCCAAAATTCTTCTTATTCTTCTTCTAGTGTTCTTCTTCTTCTAGTATTCTTCTTTTTCTTCTTCTAACTTCTTGTTTATCATTTTGCAGATTTGATTTAATTCACGGAAGCTTGCATGGATGGAGTGCTTCTTTTCCATTTGTGTTTTTATTTTGTATCAATGTGAAACTTTTGTGAATTGATGGATAACGGTGTTGGATGAACAATGTGAAACTTTTGTAATATGTAACGATGGAACTATGTGTTGGCTATGTATGTATATATGATGGAACTTGTGTGTTGGCTATGTATGTATATATGATGGAACTTGTGTGTTGGCTATGATTGTTATATGGATGCTTGTTGTATATATATGTGTTGGATATCTCATAGGTGAAATAGTGACCTGAGATTAAGAAAAAAAATTAAAAAAATTGTTACTAATGGCGCACTACCGTGTGGTGCGCCATTAGTATAACAGACACTGGTGGCGCACCATGGGCAAAACTAATGGCGCACTGCCAGGTGCGCCATTATTATACCCAATACTAATGGCGCACCAGTGGTGCGCCATTAGTAAAAAATACTAGTGGCGTGATACTAATGGCGCACCAGTGATGCGCCATTAGTAGGCAAAACTGGTGCGCCATTAGTAGCCCTTTTCCTAGTAGTGCTGTGTTGAGAGGTATGAGACCTTTGACAAGTTCTTTGCCTACAAGATGGAGGAGAATGGCTCAGCCTGTGAGCATGTGCTCAGGATGTCTGGGTGCTATAATCGCTTGAATCAAGTGGGAGTTAATCTTCCAGATAAGATAGCGATTGACAAAGTTCTCTAGTCACTATCACCAAGCTACTAGAGCTTCGTGATGAACTATAACATGAAAGGGATGGAGATGATCCCGGAGCTGTTCACGGTGCTTAAGGCCACGAAGGTACAAATCAAGAAGGAGCATCAAGTGTTGATGGTTAACAACACCACTGGATTCAAGAAGGGAAAGGGCAAGAAGGGAAACTTCATGAATGGCAGGATAGTTGCCGCTGCAGTGAAAAAACCCAAGGTTGAACCCAAACCCGAGACTAAGTGCTTCTATTGTAAAGGGAACGGTCACTGGTAGCGGAACTACCCCAAATACTTGGTAGATGAGAAGGTTGGCAATTTCAACAAAAGTATATTTGATATACGTGTTATTGATGTATACCTTAATTACTAGTACTCCTAGTAGCACCTGGGTATTAGATACCGGTTCAGTTGTTAATATTGGTAACTCAAGACAAAAACTGCGGAAAAAATGGAGACTAGCTAAGGGCGAGGTGACGATGTGCATTGGAAGTGTTTCCAAGGTTGATGTGATCACCATCGCACGCTCCCTCTACCTTTGAGATTAGTGTTAAACCTAGATAAATGTTATTTGGTGTCTGCATTGAGCATGAAGATGATGAGATCTTGTTTTAATGTGATTATTCATTTAACTCGGAGAATAATGGTTATTCTGTTTGCATGAATAATACCTTCTATGTTCATGCACCCAATGTGAATGGTTTATTGAACCTCGATCATAGTGATACACATGTTCATAATATTGATTCCAAAAGATGTGAAGTTAATAATGATAGCGCCACATACTTATGGCACTCCTGCTTAAGTCATATTGGTGTAAAGAGCGTGAAGAAACTCCATGTCGATGGACTTTCGGAGTCACTTGATTTTGAATCACTTGACACATGTGAACCATGCCTCATTGGCAAGATGACTAAAACCCCGTTTACCGGTACAATGGAATGGGCAAGTGACTTGTTGGAAATCATACATGCTGATGTGTGCGGTCTAATAAGTGTTGACATGTGCAGTGGATATCGTTATTTCCTCACCTTCACCAATGATTTTAGTAGATATGGGTATGTTTACTTGATGAAACATAAGTCTGAAACTTTTGAAAAGTTCAAGCAATTTCAGAGTGAAGTTGAGTCATCTTAACAAGAAGATTAAATTCCTATGATCCAATTGAAGGGGAGAATATCTGAGTTATGAGTTTGTCAATCACTTAAGACAATGTGGAATTGTTTCACAGTTGACGCCACCTGGAATACCACAGCGTAATGGCGTGTCCGAACATCGTAATCGTACCTTATTGGATATTATGCGTTCTATGATGTCTCTTGACGATCTACCACGGTCGTTTTGGAGTTATGCATTAGAGACAACTACATTCACTTTAAATAGAGCACCATCTGAATCTGTTGAGATGACACCGTATGAATTGTGGTTTGGCAAGAAACCTAAGTTGTCATTTCTCAAGGTTTGGGGTTGCGATGCTCATTTCAAAGCCTGAAAAGCTCGAACCCAAAGCAGACAAATGTGTCTTCATAGGATACCCAAAAGAGACGGTTGGGTATACCTTCTATCTCAGATCCAAGGGCAAAGTGTTTGTCGCTAAGAATGGGTCCTTTCTCGGGAAAGAGTTTCTCTCAAAAGAATTGAGTGGGATGAAGATAGAACTTGATGAGGTTGTTGAACCTTTACTTCAACTAGGGAGTAGCGCAACACAGAAAGATGTTTTTGTGGAACCTACGTCAGTTGAAGAGGAAGCCAATGATGATGATCATGAAGCTTCAGATCAAGTTGCTATCAAACCTCGTAGGTCGACTGTCGGTGTTCTGGGACCGGGGGTGCCCAGACTTTCCTACCTGCGGGCTTGACCGTGGCTCCACCAACGGCCTGGTATGACCCATCTTTAGAAGCAGCAGCTCACGCGAGGCGGACGACGCCAAGACCTTCCTAGGGGCAGCCTCACTAGGCTGGCTCCCGAGAAGCGGAGATCTCTATGCAAGGAGAACCTCATGAGGTTCACGTGACGTGAGCAATGACGAACAAGGCCAGGTGGGCGCCAGCGGGCGCAGTGTACTAGTTTCCTCTTTCGTGCTAAAGAGGCAGGCGCAGGCAAGGAGTCCCAAGGCATCAGGCAAAGGTTTCCATATTGATGCAACAAGACCACTGCAGGTCACCACGGAGCCCACGACGGGACAGAGGTCACCATGGAGCCCACTGCAGTGTCACCACCAGAGCCTTTAGCAGGCGAAGACCACCTTTTTGTCAGGGCGGCTTGTACTAGTTGTCTCCCTTCAAACTTGGCCATTGTGGGATCCCTTCCCGCCTAACATTTGGGAGGAGGACCAGGGCCTCTATAAATAGGACTAGCCACCACCATAGGGAGGGATCGACTCATCTTGGATCGGATCCGTTCCATACTCACATCCAGAGCTCACCGAGCTCAAGAACACCTCTCCTCCTGAGGCTGTTCATTCATTGTACTAGTTCATCCTTAGACCGTGAGGCAATCCACCAACACGACACTGGAGTAGGGGATTACACCGCAAGGTGGCCCGAACCAGTATAAACCCTTGTGTCTCTTGTTCCTTGGGTTCGTCGAGCTAGGCCGTGAGATCGTTGAGCTAGCGAACTAGGGAGAGAGTGTTCTTTGTGCGCACGCCAAAGTTCGAATCTCAAGGGTTAGCCGGAACCCGCAATCAGACATTTGGCGCGCCAGGTGGGGGGCGCGCCGAAGTTTTCTCTTCCACTGGTCGACCTCCCATCGCCCGTGGCTACGATGTCTGACGATCCGTGATGCACTGCTGGAGTGCGTCGCTGAACTGTTGGATGCTACCTGCAGAGGTATGATATGTCTCCAACGTATCTATAATTTTTGATTGCTCCATGCTATACTATCTACTGTTTTAGACCTTATTGGGCTTTATTTTCTACATTTATATTATTTTTGGGACTAACCTATTAACCGGAGGCCTAGCCCAGAATTGCTGTTTTTGCCTGTTTTTAGGGTTTCGAAGAAAAGGAATATCAAACGGAGTCCAAACGGAATGAAACATTTGGAAACGTGATTTTATCATCAGATAAGATCCAGGAGACTTCGACCCTCCATCAAGAAAGCCACGAGGTGCTCACGAGGGTAGGGGGCGCGCCCCCCTAGGGTGTGCCCCCTGCCTCGTGGGCCCCTCGAAGATCCACCGACGTACTTCTTCCTCCTATATATATCCACGCACCCCCAAACGATCGGGGACGGAACCAAAAACCTAATTCCATCGCTGCAACTTTCTGTATCCACGAGATCCCATCTTGGGGCCTGTTCCGGAGCTCCGCCGGAGGGTACATCGATCACGGAGGGCTTCTACATCATCATCCAAGCCACTTCGATGAAGTGTGAGTAGTTTACTTCAGACCTATGGGTCCATAGCTAGTAGCTAGATGGCTTCTTCTCTCTTTTTGGATCTCAATACAATGTTCTCCCCCTCTCTCGTGGAGATCTATTTGATGTAATCTTCTTTTTGCGGTTTGTTTGTTGAGACCGATGAATTGTGGGTTTATGATCAAGTCTATCTATGAATAATATTTGAATCTTCTCTGAATTCTTTTATGTATGATTGGTTATCTTTGCAAGTCTCTTCGAATTATCAGTTTGGTTTGGACTACTAGATTGGTTGTTCTTGCCAAGGGAGAAGTGCTTAGCTTTGGGTTCAATCTTGCGATGTCCTTTCCCAGTGACAGAAGGGGCAGCAAGGCACGTATCATATTATTACCATCGAGGATAACAAGATGGGGTTTTTATCATATTGCATGAAACTATCCCACTACATCATGTCATCTTGCTTAAGGCGTTACTCTGTTTTTAACTTAATACTCTAGATGCATGCTGGATAGCGGTCGATGAGTGGAGTAATAGTAGTAGATGCAGAATCGTTTTGGTCTACTTGTCTTGGACGCGATGCCTATATACATGATCATACTTAGATATTCTCATAACTATGCTGAATTCTATCAATTGCTCAACAGTAATTTGTTCACCCACCGTAGAATACTTATGTTCTTGAGAGAAGCCACTAGTGAAACCTATGGCCCCCGGGTCTCTTTCTCATCATATCAATCTCCATCACTTTACTATTGCTTTGTTTTTACTTTGCTTTTACTTTATTTACTTTGCATCTCTATACCAAAAATTCCAAAAATATTATTTATCATCTCTATCAGATCTCACTTTCGTAAGTGACCGTGAAGGGATTGACAACCCCTAAGCGTGTTGGTCGCGTTGAGCTATTATTTTTGTGTTGGTACGAGGGACTTGAGCGTAGCCTCCTACTGGATTGATACCTTGGTTCTCAAAAACTGAGGGAAATACTTACGCTACTTTGCTGCATTATCCCTTCCTCTTCGGGGAAATCCAAGGCAGTGCTCAAGAGGTAGCAAGAAGAATTTCTGGCGCCGTTGCCGGGGAGTCTGTGCAAAATTCAACATACCAAGTACCCATCACAATCCCTATCTCCCGCATTACATTATTTGCCATTTGCCTCTCGTTTTCCTCTCCCCCACTTCACCCTTGCCGTTTTATTCGCCCCCTATCTCTTTCCTCCCTCTCTATTTGCCTCTTTTGCCCGTTTGCTCTTGTTTGCTCGTGTGTTGGATTGCTTGTTTGTCGCGATGGCTCAAGATAATACTAAATTGTGTGACTTCACCAATACCAACAATAATGATTTCCTTAGCACTCCGATTGTTCCTCTTACCGATGCTGAATCTTGTGAAATTAATACTGCTTTGTTGAATCTTGTCATGAAAGATCCATTCTCTGGCCTTCCTAGTGAAGATGCCGCTACCCATCTTAATAGCTTCGTTGATTTGTGTGACATGCAAAAGAAGAAAGATGTCGATAATGATATTGTTAAATTGAAGCTATTCCCTTTTTCGCTTAGAGATCGTGCTAAAGCTTGGTTTTCGTCTTTGCCTAAAAATAGTACTGATTCATGGAACAAGTGCAAAGATGCTTTTATCTCTAAGTATTTTCCTCCCACTAAGATCATCTCTCTTAGAAACGATATTATGAATTTTAAACAACTTGATCATGAACATGTTGCACAAGCTTGGGAGAGAATGAAATTAATGATACGTAATTGCCCTACTCATGGTTTGAATTTGTGGATGATTATACAAAAAAAATTATGCCGAATTGAATTTAATAAGATTCCCTACAACAATTCTTGTGGAAATTATAATAAGATGCCCTCTGATTTTGAATCTAATATTGAAGAATTTATTTCTTCGCAAAAGAATTTTAATGCTATGATTGAAGAAAAATTGCTTAAGATTGATGATTTGGCTAGGAACGTTGATAGAATTGCTCTTGATGTTGATTCTTTGAAACTTAGATCTATTCCACCTAAGCATGATATCAATGAGTCTCTCAAAGCCATGAGAATTTCCATTGACGAGTGCAAAGAAAGAACCGCTAGGATGCGTGCTAAGAAAGATGCCTTTATAAAAGCGTGTTCTTCTAGTTCCTATGAAAATAATGGTGAAGATCTAAAAGTTATTGATGTGTCCCCTATTAAATCTTTGTTTTGCAATATGAATCTTGATAATGATGGGACTGAATATGATCCACCTTTACCTAGAAGGCGTTCTAAGAATTCGGAATTTGTTGATCTTGATGCTAAATTTGATAAAAGTGGGATTGAAGAAATTAAAACCCTAGATGTTGCTAAACCCACTATTATGGATTTCAAGGAATTTAACTATGAAAATTGCTCTTTGATTGATTGTATTTCCTTGTTGCAATCCGTGCTAAAATCTCCTCACGCTTATAGTCAAAATAAAGCGTTTACTAAACATATCGTTGATGCCTTGATGCAATCTTATGAAGAAAAACTTGAATTGGAAGTTTCTATCCCTAGAAAACTTTATGATGAGTGGGAACCAACTATTAAAATTAAAATTAAAAATTATGAGTTTTATGCTTTGTGTGATTTGGGTGCTAGTGTCTCTACTATTCCCAAAACTTTGTGTGATTTACTAGATTTCCGTGATTTTGATGATTGCTCTCTAAACTTGCATCTTGCGGATTCCACTATTAAGAAACCTATGGGAAGAATTAATGATGTTCTTATTGTTGCTAATAGGAATTATGTGCCCGTAGATTTTATCGTTCTTGATATAGATTGCAACCCTTCTTGCCCTATTATTCTTGGTAGACCTTTCCTTAGAACGGTTGGTGCAATTATTGATATGAAGGAAGGGAATATTAGATTACAATTTCCATTAAAAAAGGGCATGGAACACTTCCCTAGAAAGAAAATAAAATTACCATATGAATCTATCATGAGAGCCGCTTATGGATTGCCTACCAAAGATGGCAATACCTAGATCTATTCTTGCTTGTTATGCCTAGCTAGGGGCGTTAAACGATAGCGCTTGTTGGGAGGCAACCCAATTTTATTTTTATTCCTTGCTTTTTTCTCCTGTTTAGTAATAAATAAATTATCTAGCCTCTGTTTTGGTTGTGTTTTTTGTGTTTAATTAGTGTTTGTGCCAAGTAGAACCGTTGGGAAGACTTGGGGAAAGTCTTGTTGAACTTGCTGTAAAAAACAGAAACTTTAGCGCTCACGAGAACTGCTGTCATTTTTAATTGTAAAGTGATATTTAGTTAATTATTTTTTCAGATGATTAATACATAAATTCCTCACGTCCAGAAATTTATTTTATAATTTTTGGGGTTCCAGATCTTGCGCTAGCTACAGATTACTACAAACTGTTCTGTTTTTGACAGATTCTGTTTTTCGTGTGTTGTTTGCTTATTTTGATGAATCTATGGCTAGTAAAATAGTTTATAATCCATAGAGAAGTTGGAATACAGTAGGTATAAAACCAATATAAATAAATAATGAGTTCATTCCAGTACCTTGAAGTGGTCTTTTGTTTTCTTTCGCTAATGGAGCTCATGAGTTTTCTACTTTAAGTTTTGTGTTGTGAAGTTTTCATGTTTTGGGTAAAGATTTGATGGATTATGGAACAAGGAGTGGCAAGAGCCTAAGCTTGGGGTTTCCCATGGCACCCCCAAGATTATCTAAGGACACCTAAAAGCCAAAGCTTGGGGATGCCCCGGAAGGCATCCCCTTTTTCGTCTACTTCTATCAGTAACTTTACTTGGAGCTATATTTTTATTCACCACATGATATGTGTTTTGCTTGGAGCATCTTTTATAATTTGAGTCTTTGCTTATTAGTTTACCACAATCATCCTTTCTGTACACACCTTTTGAGAGAGCCATACATGATTTGGAATTTGATAGAATACTCTATGTGCTTCACTTATATCTTTTGAGCTTTATAATTTTGCTCTAGTGCTTCACTTATATCTTTTAGAGCACAGTGGTGGATTTGTTTTATAGAAACTATTGTTCTCTCATGCTTCACTTAGATTATTTTGAGAGTCTTAATAGCATGGTAATTTTTTTAAAATCCTAATATGCTTGGTATGCAAGATTAATAATAAAACTTTCTTATGAGTGTGTTGAATACTAAGAAAAGTTTGATGCTTGATGATTGTTTTGAGATATGGAGGTAATAATATCAAAGTCATGCTAGTTGAGTAGTTGTGAAATTGAGAAATACTTGTGTTGAGGTTTGCAAGTCCCCTAGCATGCACGTATGGTAAATGTTATGCAACAAATTTGAAACATGAGGTGTTATTTGATTGTCTTCCTTATGAGTGGCGGTCGGGGACGAGCGATGGTCTTTTCCTACCAATCTATCCCCCTAGGAGCATGCGCGTAGTGCCGAGGTTTTTGATGACTTGTAGATTTTTGGAATAAGTATGTGAGTTCTTTATGACTAATGTTGAGTCCGTGGATTATACGCACTCTCACTCTTCCACCCTTGCTAGCCTCTTCGGTACCGTGCATTGCCCTTTCTCACATTGAGAGTTGGCGCAAACTTCGCCGGTGCATCCAAACCCCGTGATATGATACGCTCTTTCACACATAAACCTCCTTATATCTTCCTCAAAACAGCCACCATACCTACCTATTATGGCATTTCCATAGCCATTCCGAGATATATTGCCATGCAACTTTCCATCATTCTGCTCATCATGACACATTCATCATTGTCATATTGCTTAGCATGATCATGTAGTTGACATAGTATTTGTGGCAAAGCCACCGTTCATAATTCTTTCATACATGTCACTCTTGGTTCATTGCATATCCCGATACACCACCGGAGGCATTCACATAGAGTCATCTTTGTTCTAGTATCGAGTTGTAATCATTAAGTTGTAAATAAATAGAAGTGTGATGATCATCATTATTAGAGCATTGTCCCAAGTGAGGAACAAATAATAATAAAAGGCCATAAAAAAGAGAAGGCCCCCCAAAAAAGAGAAAGGCCATAAAAAAGAGAAGTCCCAAAAAATGAGAGAAAAAGAGAGAAGGGACAATGTTACTATCCTTTTACCACACTTGTGCTTCGAAGTAGCACCATGATCTTCATAGTAGAGAGTCTCTCATGTTATCACTTTCATATACTAGTGGGAATTTTTCATTATAGAACTTGGCTTGTATATTCCAACAATGGGCCTCCTCAAGTGCCCTAGGTCTTCGTGAGCAAGCAAGTTGGATGCACACACACTAGTTTCTTTTGTTGAGCTTTCATACATTTGTAGCTCTAGTGCATCCGTTGCATGGCAATCCCTACTCCTTGCATTAACATCAATCGGTGGGCATCTCCATAGCACATTGATTAGCCTCGTTTATGTGAGACTTTCTCCTTTTTTGTCTTCTCGACATAACCCCCCTTCATTATATTCTATTCCACCCATAGTGCTATGTCCATGGCTCGCGCTCACATATTGCGTGAAAGTTTATAGGTTTGAGATTACTAAAGTATGAAACAATTTCTTGGCTTGTCATCGGGGTTGTGCACGATGATAGCATTCTTGTGTGATGAAAATGAAACATGACTAAACTATATGATTTTGTAGGGATGAAGTTTCTTTGGCCATGTTATTTTGAGAAGACATAATTGCTTAGTTAGTATTCTTGAAGTATTATCATTTTTATGTCAATATAAACTTTTGTCTTGAATCTTTTGGATCTGAATATTCATACCACAATTAAGAAGATTTACATTGAAATTATGCCAAGTAGCACTCCGCATCAAAAATTCTGTTTTTATCATTTACCTACTCAAGGATGAGCAGGAATTAATCTTGGGGATGCTTGATACGTCTCCAACGTATCTATAATTTTTAATTGCTCCATGCTATATTATCTACTGTTTTAGACATTATTGGGCTTTATTTTCCACATTTATATTATTTTTGGGACTAACTTATTAACCGGAGGCCCAACCCAGAATTGCTGTTTTTTGCCTGTTTTAGGGTTTCGAAGAAAAGGAATATCAAACGGAGTCCAAACGGAATGAAACCTTCGGAAACGTGATTTTCTCATTAGATAAGATACAGGAGACTTGGACCCTCCGTCAAGAAAGCCACGAGGTGCTCACGAGGGTAGGCCCCCCCCCAGGGCGCGCCCCCTGCCTCGTGGGCCCCTCAAAGCTCCACCGACGTTGTAACACCCCGGATATGATTTACCTAATATGTAATCCAACTCTTGCCGTTTCCGGCGTTAAGTTATTTTGTTTTCTCGGGTTCAGGTTTGTCTCCGTGTGTTGTTGCCGTTGTCATGCATCTCATATCATGTCATCATGTGCATTGCATTTGCATACATGTTCATCTCATGCATCCGAGCATTTTCCCAGTTGTCCATTTTGCATTCCGGTGCTGCGTTCTCCTCCGGTGGTCATTTCTACCTTTCTTTTGTGTGTGGAGATTAAACATTTCCGGATTGGACCGAGACTTTCCAAGCGGCCTTGGTTTACTACCGGTAGACCGCCTGTCAAGTTTCGTACCATTTGGAATTCGTTTGATGCTCCAATGGTTAACCGAGGGACTGAAAAGGCCTCATGTGTGTTGCAGCCCAACACCCTTCCAATTTGGCCCAAAACCCACCAAAACCCTCTCCATCATCTAGAGCGTTCTATCACGATCGCGTGCCCGAAAATCGCACCTCATTTGGACTCTCCTAGCTCCTCCTATGCCTATTTAAAGACCCCCTTCGAAATTTTCGTTCTCCTCTTTCCGAAACCCTAGATCCACCCCTCTCCACGCGGCCGGACACATCTGCCGGCCGCCGGACAGCGTCCGCCGCCGCCCGCAGTGAATCGCTGCATGCCACGTGTCCCCGCGCCCACATCGCTGTCCTCCTCCCACCGCCGGCCCGCCCGGCCCGGGGAGGGCCCCCGCGGCCCGAGCTCTCCCGCCGCACCGCGCCTTCGCCCCGCCGCCGCCTTCTTCCGCTCCGGCGACCGAGCCGGCCAGCCCGCCGCCTCTCCTCCATGTCGGCGAGCTCGCCGCCGGGCCGGCCCCGGCGTTCGTCGCCGCCCCGCCGCGGTTCCTCGACGCCGGCGAGTGCCCCGGTGCCGACTGACCTCCCCTTTGCCTCCCACTCCCACGGATCCGGCCGTCCTCGATGACTCCGGCCATCTTTGGCGACCTCCAACTACAGTACCCCGGCGTTCCTTGAAATCCGCACCAGATCTGGATCGGGACGACGGTTGACTTTCTCCCGGAACACTAATTATTTTGCCATGTTCATCGTGCCGTAACTTTGCATCCGTAGATCCGTTTTGGGCATATATCATATCAAAGTGTTCGTCCCAGAGAGCACATCAGTTCATCTCATTGCATCATTTTAATTTGAGTTCATATTGATGCCCGAAATGCTGTTGGAAGAGTGCTATTTGAGATAATTGTCAGATCTGTTGCTCCAAATAGCTATTTGTTATTTTTGCCATGATTATTGTGTGCATGATATGCCCCTGAGCTCTACATATGTTTTGTTATGTGTTTTGTTATCTTTCCAGAGGTGCCATCCATGTATTTTTGTGATGTGTGTGGTGACTAGCACAAGCTTGCAAAGTGGTGCATTCGTTAATGCTGTTTGTATCAATATGTCATATGTTCATGTTGTTTCCTAGTGATCCGTGCCTCTTTTGAGGATGATCAGTAAGGATTATTTGTTAATCTTGTAGTGCTCTATCCATCGATGTCTTTGTTTGCATTTATGGAGCACCATAGCTTGAGTCAATCGAGCTCTACTTTTGCTATTTCGTGAATCTAGGCAGATTGTCTACTTGTTAGCGATTTTGTCGAGGATGTTGTAGTTGATTCGTGCATGCTATGTTATTGTTATTGCCATGTCTAGCTTGTATAATGTGTATTCTTAATGGGTGCATGCTTAGATTGTCATACCTTGCTCTGTAGTGAGTGCATCGAGCTCGTGAACATGCCTACTTGATATCTGATTTGCATGCTCCAGTTTTTCACCAAGTCTGTGATCTGATTATGTTTTTTGCCATGTTCACATGCTTGCAATTGTATTTTCTGATCCCTTTTGGCTCAAGGTCACTAAGGGAGTTTTGTTAATCTCTTTGAGTAGCTCGATTCCATGCCTTACTTTGCCATGTTAAGTTCCTGTAGCATATAGTTTTCTTGCTCCAAAGTGTGCTACCTGATCTAAAATTCCAGACAAGTGTTAATTTCACTAAGTCTGAAATCTGTTTACCAATTGCACTTTTGCCATGCTTGTTTGAACCTGTTAATGGATGAATTGGCCATAGCTCAGTATTCATCTTTTGTTAAGCATCATGAATGGATCCCTGCCATGTATTTTGTTGCCATGTTTGGGTGCTGTAGCATGTTTAGCTTGTTGCATTTAGATGGCTACTTGCTGTATATCACAGACCGGTGCCATATTTGAATTGCTTACCATTTCCAAACCGTGTCTCCGATTCCGGCATTCTTTATATCGTTTTCAAGCAAAATCATCTCACCTTTCCAGTGACACACTTGGATTTCCAAGTTGAGTCCAGGTTCATTCATTCCCTGTCACATCTTGCATATGCATCCCGCATCGCATCCCGCATAGCATATCATCTTTGCATCATCTTGTTTGATCCTTGCACGTGGTTGATTGTGTCCTTGTTGCTTGTTTGTCTTGTTTGGGTAGATCCGGGAGATGAGTTTGCTAACGAGGAGCCCGTTGAGTTTGCTTTCAAGGATCCAGTCAACTCTGACAACTTTGCAGACAAGATGATCACACCCTCGAAATCACTTCTATCTTTGCTTTGCTAGATGCTCGCTCTGTTGCTATGCCTATGCTACGATTCCTACCACTTGCTTATCATGCCTCCCAAATTGCCATGTCAAACCTCTAACCCACCATGTCCTAGCAAACCGTTGATTGGCTATGTTACCGCTTTGCTCAGCCCCTCTTATAGCGTTGCTAGTTGCAGGTGAAGATCGGAGACCGTTCCTTCTTGGAACATTATTTTCTTGTTGGGTTATCATTATATTATCTTGTTATCTTAATGCACCTATATACTTGGTAAAGGGTGGAAGGCTCGGCCTCTCTCCTAGTGTTTTGTTCCACTCTTGACGCCCTAGTTTCCGTCATATCGGTGCTATGTTCCCGGATTTTGCGTTCCTTACGCGGTTGGGTGATAATGGGAACCCCTTGACAGTTCGCCTTGAATAGAGCTTCTCCAGCAATGCCCAACCTTGGTTTTTACCATTTGCCACCTAGCCTCTTTTTTCCTTGGGTTTCCGGAGCCTGAGGGTCATCTTATTTTAACCCCCCCCCCCCCCGGGCCAGTGCTCCTCTGAGTGTTGGTCCGAACCGGGCAGCCTGCGGGGCCACCTCGGGGAAACTCGAGGGTTGGTTTTACTCGTAGCTTGACCTATCTGAGTGTTCCCTGAGAACGAGATATGTGCAGCTCCTATCGGGATTTGTCGGCACATTCGGGCGGTGTTGCTGCATTTGTTTTAAATTGTCGAAGTGTCTTGTAGAACCGGGATACCGAGTCTAATCGGAATGTCTCGGGAGAAGGTATATCCTTCGTTGACCGTGAGAGCTTGTCATGGGCTAAGTTGGGACTCCCCTGCATGGATTTGAACTTTCGGAAGCCGTGCCCGCGGTTATGGGCAGATGGGAATTTGTTAATGTCCGGTTGTAGATAACTTGAACTGTAACTTAATTAAAATGAGTCAACTGCGTGAGTTACCGTGATGGTCTCTTCTCGGCGGAGTCCGGGAAGTGAACACGGTGATGGAGTAATGCTTGCCGCAGGTTGTTCTCTAGTTATTCGTTCGCGCTTTGCCTTCTCTTCTCGCTCTCTTTTGCGAATAGGTTAGCCACCATATATGCTAGTCGCTTGCTGCAGCTCCACATATTACCTTGCCTTACCTATAAGCTTAAATAGTCTTGATCACGAGGGTGCGAGATTGCTGAGTCCCTGTGGCTCACAGATTACTTCCGAACCAGATGCAGGGCCTGATGACTCCGTTCTAGATGACGCGCTTGAGCTCAAGTGGGAGTTCGATGAGGACTCACGCCGTTACTACGTGTCTTTCCCTGATGATCAGTAGTGGTGCCCAGTTGGGGCGATCGGGACCGTGTCGCATGTTGGGTTGATCTTTTATTTTGGCACCGCAGTCGGGCCATGAGTGATTGGATGATGTAATGCTATTTATGTACTTTGTTTGATGTGGCGAGTGTAAGCCAACTATGTACCTTCCCCTTTTATTATCTATATTACATGGGATGTTGTGAAGATTACCTTACTTGCGACATTGCTTTCAATGCGGTTATGCCTCTAAGTCATGCTTCAACACGTAGGAGATATAGCCGCATCGAGGGCGTGACAGACGTACTTCTTCCTCCTATATATATATCCACGTACCCCCAAATGATCGGGGATGGAGCTGAAAACCTAATTCCACCGCCGCAACTTTCTATATCCACGAGATCCCATCTTGGGGCCTGTTCCGGAGCTCCGCCGGAGGGGGCATCGATCACGAAGGGCTTCTACATCATCATCCAAGCCCCTCCAATGAAGTGTGAGTAGTTTACTTCAAACCTACGGGTCCATAGCTAGTAGCTAGATGGCTTCTTCTCTCTTTTTGGATCTCAATACAATGTTCTCCCCCTCTCTCGTGGAGATCTATTCGATGTAATCTTCTTTTTGCGGTGTGTTTGTTGAGACCGATGAATTGTGGGTTTATGATCAAGTCTATCTATGAATAATATTTGAATCTTCTCTGAATTCTTTTATGTATGATTGGTTATCTTTGCAAGTCCCTTCGAATTATCAGTTCGGTTTGGACTACTAGATTGGTTGTTCTTGCCATTGGAGAAGTGCTTAGCTTTGGGTGCAATCTTGCGGTGTCCTTTCCCAGCAATAGAAGGGGCAGCAAGGCACGTATTGTATTGTTTCCATCAAGGATAACAAGATGGGGTTTTTATCATATTGCATGAAACTATCCCTCTACATCATGTTGATACGTCTCTGTCGTATCTACTTTTCCAAACACTTTTGCCCTTGTTTTGGACTCTAACTTGTATGATTTGAATGGAACTAACCCGGACTGATGTTGTTTCTGGCAGAATTACCATGGTGTTGTTTTATGTGTAGAAAACAAATATTCTCGGAATGACCTGAAACTCCACGGGAGGTCTTAGAAAAAATAATAAAAAATCCTCACCAAATATGAAGACCAGGGGGCCCACACCCTTTCCACGAGGGTGGGGGCCGCGCCCCCTACCTCGTGGGCCCCCTGTTGACCCTCCGACGCCAACTCCAACTCTATATATTTGCTTTCGGAGAGAAAAAAGCCAGAGAGAAGAAATCATCGCGTTTTACGATACGGAGCCGCCGCCAAGCCCTAAAACCTCTCGGGAGGGCTGATCTGGAGTCCGTTAGGGGCTCCGGAGAGGGGGATTCGTCGCCGTCGTCATCATCAACAATCCTCCATCACCAATTTCATGATGCTCACCGCCGTGCGTGAGTAATTCCATCGTAGGCTTGCTGGACGGTGATGGGTTGGATGAGATTTATCATGTAATCGAGTTAGTTTTGTTAGGGTTTGATCCCTAGTATCCACTATGTTCTGAGATTGATGTTGCTATGACTTTGCTATGCTTGATGCTTGTCACTAGGACCCGAGTGCCATGATTTCAGATCT
This sequence comes from Triticum urartu, assembly GCF_003073215.2. Taxonomy (NCBI): domain Eukaryota; kingdom Viridiplantae; phylum Streptophyta; class Magnoliopsida; order Poales; family Poaceae; genus Triticum; species Triticum urartu. The sequence continues at coordinate 200,370,783 of NC_053027.1, read as the reverse complement.
GAACCTATTATGTTTCATGAATATATGTGAGTTCTTGATCCTATCTTGCAAGTCTATAGTCACCTACTATGTGTTATGATCCAGCAACCCCGGAGTGACAATAATCGGGACCACTCCCGGTGATGACCATAGTTTGAGGAGTTCATGTATTCACTATGTGTTAATGCTTTGTTCCGGTTCTCTATTAAAAGGAGGCCTTAATATCCCTTAGTTTCCAATAGGACCCCGCTGCCACGGGAGGGTAGGACAAAAGATGTCATGCAAGTTCTTTTCCATAAGCACGTATGACTATATACGGAATACATGCCTACATTACATTGACGAACTGGAGCTTGTTCTGTGTCACCCTATGTTATGACTGTTACATGATGAACCGCATCCGGCATAATTATCCATCATTGATCCGGTGCCTACGAGTTTTCCATATACTGGTTTACGCTTATTTACTTTCCCACTTTTACTGTTACAAGAACTACAAAATACCAAAAACATTACTTTTGCTGTCTTTACTTTTGTTGCCGTTACCACCACTATCATATTACTGTGCTACTAAACACTTTGCTGCAGATACTAAGTTTCCAGGTGTGGTTGAATTGACAACTCAGCTGCTAATACTTGAGAATATTCTTTGGCTCCCCTTGTGTCGAATCAATAAATTTGGGTTAAATACTCTACCCTCGAAAACTGTTGCGATCCCCTCTACTTGTGGGTTATCAAGACCTTTTTCTGGCGCCGTTGCCAGGGAGCATCGCTCTATTCTTTGAGTCACTTGGGATTTATATCTGCTAGACACTATGATGAACTTGAAAGACGCTAAGACAACAATTTATCCCTCAACTACGAGGGGAGGTAAGGAACTGCCATCTAGCTCTACACTTGATTCACCTTCTGTTATGAGTAAGTTAGCGACACCTACACCTGCTTCTTCTATTCGTTCTGATATGTCGCATGTTATTGATGATGCCACTTCTACTATGCATGATACTTATGATGAAACTGCTTCTATGCCTGATACTACTGTGCCCCTTAGTGACTTTCTTGAAGAACAAATTGCTAGGGCTAGAGAAAGAGAAATTGATGAAACTGAATACGATGATGATAGTGATGATGAAAATATGCATGTTATTCATGAAGGTTATTTATTTGATCAAGATGCTTCTTTAGCTATTTTAGCTTGCAGAGATAGATATGAGTTTAAGAGGTTATTAATTAAATGAAACAAAGAATCACTTAGAGATAAAATGAAACCCGATCCTGCTTTTGCTACTTCACCTATATGTGTTCCTGATAAAGATTATGAATTCTCTGTTGATCCTGATATAATTACTTTGGTTGAATCTGATCCGTTTTATGGCTATGAATCTGAAACTGTTGTGGCACATCTTGCTAAGTTAAATGATATAGCTGCCCTATTCACTAATAATGAGAGATCACGTTACCTCTATTTACTCAAAATATTTCCGTTCTCATTAAAGGGTGATGCTAAGATATGGTTTAATTCCCTTGATCCTGGTTGTGTGCGTAGTCCCCAGGATATGATTTATTACTTCTCTGCTAAATATTTCCCTGCTCATAGGAAACAAGCTGCTTTGAGGGAAATATACAATTTCGTGAAAATTAAAGAAGAGTCTCCCACAAGCTTGGGGGAGGCTTCTCAAGTTACTTAATGCTTTGCCTGATCATCCTCTTAAGAAACCTGAAATACTTGATATCTTTTATAATGGACTAACCGATGCTTCCAGAGATTACCTGGATAGTTGTGCTGGTTCTCTTTTCAGGGAAAGAACACCGGATGAAGCTGAAATTCTATTGAATAATATGTTGACAAATGAAAATAATTGGGCACCCCCTGAGCCAGCTCCCGCTCCTATTAATGATCCTATTCCTAAACCAACTCCGAAGAAGAGAGGTGTTCTATTTCTCAGTCCCGAAGATATGCAAGAGGCAAAGAAATCTATGAAAGGAAAAGGTATTAAAGCCGAAGATGTTAAGAATTTACCTCCTCTTGAAGAAATACATGGTCTTAATATGCCGCCTGTTGAAGAAACATATGATCTCAATTATTTATTTACTAAAGAACCTCCTGATCCCGATATCCCGACACAGGTAGTAAAGGTAAATTCTCTCTATAGATATGATAAAGTTGAAGTCCTTCCTACTAAAATTGCTAGTCAGTGCTTGGATGAGTTTGATAACTTTATGTTTAAGCAAGATGACTTCAATGCTTATTTTGGTAGACAATTAAAAGAAAATGCTTGGATGATTAGATGCTTGGGTGATTATATGGCTAGTATTAGAGGTGAACTTAAACTTGTTAGAAAACATGCTTCTATGGTTACCACTCAAGTAGAACAAGTACTTAAAGCTCAAAAAGAATTTCTCAATGAAATGAAAAGTAAGAAAAATGGTTATGCTGTTAGAGTGGCTACTAGAACTGGTAGAATGACTCAGGAACCTTTGTATCCTGAAGGCCACCCTAAGTGAATCGAGCAAGATTCTCAGAGAAATAATATTGATGCACCTAGTTCTTCTAAAAAGAAGAAGAAGAAGAAAAATGATAGAACTGTGCAAACTTCTAGTGAACCTATTGCTGAACCACCTGATAATCCAAATGATATTTCTATGTCTGATGCTGAAACACAATCTGGTAATGAACATGAACCTAGTAAAAATATTAATGATGATGTTCATGATGATGCTCAACCTAGTAATGATAATGATGTTGAAATTGAACCTGATGTTGATCTTGATAACCCACAATCGAAGAATCAACGTTATGATAAAAGAGACTTTGTTGCTAGGAAACATGGGAAAGAAAGAGAACCTTGGGTCCAGAAACCCATGCCTTTTCCTCTGAAACCATCCAAGAAGAAGGATGATGAGGATTTTGAGCGCTTTGCCGAAATGATTAGGCCTATCTTTTTATGTATGCGATTGACTGATGTGCTCAAAACAAATCCTTATGATAAATATATGAAGGATATCATTACTAATAAAAGAAAGATACCGGAAGCTGAAATTTCCACCATGCTTGCTAATTATACTTTTAAGGGTGGAATACCAAAGAAACTTGGAGATCCCGGAGTACCTACTATACCTTTCTCCATTAAAAGAAATTATATTAAAACTGCTTTATGTGATCTTGGAGCCGGTGTTAGTGTTATGCCTCTCTCTTTATATCGTAGACTTGACTTGAATAAGCTGACACCTACTGAAATATCTTTGCAAATGGCTGATAAATCAACTGCTATACCTGTTGGTATTTGTGAGGACGTGCCCGTTGTGGTTGCAAACGTTACTATTTTAACGGACTTTGTTATTCTTGATATTCCCGAGGATGATAGTATGTCTATTATTCTTGGAAGACCTTTTCTTAATACTACAGGGGCTGTTATTGATTGCAATAAAGGTTATGTCACTTTTCATGTTAATGGTAATGAGCATACGGTACACTTTCCGAGAAAACAACCTCAAGTTCATAGTATCAACTCTATTGGAAAAATCCCATCGATTATATTTGGAGGTTTTGACTTCCCTCTTCCAACTGTCAAGAAGAAATATGATATTCTTATTGTTGGGGATGTGCATACCCTCGTTGAGGTAACTTAGTGTTATTCGAAATTTCTCCGGTTTCATGATTATCGGAATGAGTTTGTTAACAAGACGTGATCAACCTTGTTAGTGGATTCTTTTTGATGAGCATGAGATGGATGAAACTAGAAGCACAAACTTCTGTACCCTCTTTATATTTTCTGTAATTTAGTAGAAATAAAGTAAAAATAATATTTTTCTGTCTGTTTCCTGACTTATCCGTGCAATATAAAAATATCCCAAAAATAAAAGTCCTCAGAAAGCCATGCCAATTTAATATGATTTTTTCAGGAATATTTGAGGATTTACTGTGCAAAAATTACCACGGGAGGAGCTGCCACCTGGCCACGAGGGTGGTGGGCGCGCCCCCCTCCCTAGGGTGCGCCCCCTGCCTCGTGGGCCCATGGTGGCCCTCCTCCACTTATCCCAGCACCCATCTTCTTCCTTTGCCCCACACAAAACCGAAAAACCAACTCAAGCATGAGTTCCAGATACTTTTGTTGTGATTTTCGATCTCCTTGCTCAAAGCACCTCTCGCAAAACTGCTTGGGGAGATTGTTCCTTGGTATGTGACTCCTCCATTGGTCCAATTAGTTTTTGTTCTAGTGCTCTATTCTTTGCAAATTTGTGCTGCATAGGTGACCATGTTCTTGAGCTTGCATGTCAAATTTATATGGTTCCAAGTAGTTCTAATGCTTGATATAGGCTCTAGGCACTTGTGGGAGTAGTTGCTATCAGTTTTATTGAAGTTGGTTCACTTTTGTTTGAAGTTACTAAAAATTTCAGAATTTTTCAGAAAATGATGAGGATATTATTGAGGGGATCATCGAGCCAAAGCTCGAAGGAAAAGGCACCGAAGCCTAAGTATAATTTGCCGCGCACCGGGGAGATTCGGGCGTGTGAATGGCCTTGTGATGATTTCTTCAGAGCAGCTGGGATCTATGAAGATTTTCATGAATTGGCTCACAATGCAGGCCTCACCGCTTTCCTCCACGACCAATGCGATCAGTATCTCTTACTCACAAATACCTTTGTGCAAAACTTTTATTTTCATCCTAGGAACTCACCACCTACGGTGGAATTTCATTTATATGATGAGCATAAGGAGATGTCACATTTTGATTTCTGTCGTATTTGTTTAGTCCCATTTGAGGGCAAGATAGAAGAACCACACCATGATGATGTGGAGGGATTTATTAATAATATCACTGTAGGAGAAACCGGGAAGGTTTACGATGCATGAATCACTAGCATACATTTTCCTGTTTTACGTTACTTTGCATTATTTGCTAGTCGTTGTTTAATTGGACGTGGAAACTGTGGAAACCTTAGTATCCCTGATATAATTATTCTACTCCAAGGTTTATACAGTGATAACACTTTTAGTATGGGCGGTATTATTGCCAGACGGTTAAATATGAACCGTACTAAGGGCCCCATCTTTGGAGGCATTTATGCTACACGCCTAGCTGCACATTTTAACATACCTATTACGCATGCTGAGAAGGAAGAAAAGGTGCTGCCCCATGTTTATCTAGATCATAAAAGTATGGTAGCACATGATTTTATTGTTAAGAATAGGGCAGGGGAGCTTAGATATCAATTGTTCTTTAATAAACATCATCCTGAGACTATCACCCTGCCTGCTCCTTCTTTGTTTGATTTGACTGCAGGCACATACCTTGTTCCGTTGACGGCTATTCACGCCTACCAGAACCCTGCACCTACCGAGGAGCCAGAACGGGAACCACAAAATGAGCCCCCACGACAATCTGTTTATTCTTGGGATCCAGAGATGACTGTCAGCCAGTGGCAGTCAGAGTCTTCTTCTTCATCACAATATGATCTCAACTATTCTTCTACATCACAGTACGACCCCAACAACTATTATTATGGATATCCACCAGGCCAGCCATGGACATAGACCAACTTAGGCCAAAAGCCTAAGCTTGGGGGAGTACGTATTTCTCACCGACATTACATTTATGTTCACACACACTCATTGCTAGATGTCGGTGCTCATACTTTTTCACTGTAATATCCATGCTAGTTTATTTTCCTTTTCCTGCTTTCTTCTTGTGTGTTTGTTAAACCTTAACAAAACCAAAAAAATATTAGTAGTAATTTACTTTCCTGCTGTAGTAGTAACTAAAAAGAAAACCCAAAAAATATATTTCCCGTTCTTCTTTTGCTTGTTGGGAGCTTTCCCGTGTAAATAGTTTTATTTTCTTTTCTTTTCTTTGGGGGTCATTAGGAGAAGACCATAATTTACTACTACGATGGAATTACTCACGCACGGCCTCGATTACATGATAAATCTCATCAATCTTATTCCTGCTTAGAGGGAATTAAGCATAGAAAAGTCATAACAACATCAATCTTAGAACATAGTGGATACTAGGGATCAAACCCTCACAAAACTAACTCGATTACATGATAAATCTCATCCAACTCGTCACTTTCTAGCAAGCCTACGATGGAATTACTCACGCACAGCGGTGAGCATCATGAAATTGGTGATTGAGGAAGGTTGATGATGATGATGGAGACGGATTCCCCTCTCCGGAGCCCCGAACGGACTCCAGATCAGCCCTCCCGAGAGGTTTTAGGGCTTGGCGGCGGCTCTGTATCGTAAAACACGATGAATCCTTCTCTCTGATTTCTTTCTCCCTGAACATGAATATATGGAGTTGGAGTTGAGGTCGGTGGAGCGTTAGGGGGGCCACGAGGCAGGGGGCGCGCCCCCACCCTCGTGGACAGGGTGTGGCCCCCCCGATGTGGATCTTTTTTCCAGTATTTTTTATATATTCCAAAAATAATATCCGTTGATTTTAAGGTCATCCCGAGAACTTTTATTTCTGCACAAAAATAACACCATGGCAATTCTGCTGAAAACAGCATCAGTCCGGGTTAGTTCCATTCAAATCATGCAAGTTAGAGTCCAAAACAAGGGCAAAGTGTTTGGAAAAGTAGATACGACGGAGACGTATCAACTCCCCCAAGCTTAAACCTTTGCTTGCCCTCAAGCAATTCAGTTGATAAATTGAGTGATAAAGAAAAACTTTTACATACTCTGTTTGCTCTTGTTGTTGTAAATATGTAAAGCCGGCATTCAAGTTTACAGCAAAGATTATGAACTAACCACATTCACAATAACATTTAGGTCTCATATTTACTCATGTCAATGGCATAATCAACTAGCGAGCAATAATAATAAATCTCAAATGACAACACATTCTCAAAACAATCATAATATAATATAACAAGATGGTATCTCGCTAGCCCTTTCTGAGACCGCAAAACATAAATGCATAGCACCTTTAAAGATCGAGGACTGACTAGACATTGTAATTCATGGTAAAAGAGATCCAGTCAAGTCATACTCAATGTAAACTAACAGTAATGGATGCAAATGACAGCGGTGCTCTCCAACTGGTGCTTTTTAATAAGAGGATGGTGACTCAACATAAAAGTAAATAGATAGGCCCTTCGCAGAGGGAAGCGGGGATTTGTAGAGGTGCCTGAGCTCGGTTTTGAAATAGATATGAATAATATTTTGAGCGGTATACTTTCATTGTCAACATAACAACCGAGAGATCTCGATATCTTCCATGCTACACACATTATAGGCGGTTCCCAAACAGAATGGTAATGTTTATAATCCCCCTCCACCAACAAGCATCAATCCATGGCTTGCTCGAAACAACGAATGCCTCCAACTAACAAGAGTCTCGGGGGAGTTTTGTTTGCAGTTATTTTGATTTGATTTGCATAAAGCATGGGACTAGGCATCCCGGTGACCAACCATTTTCTCGTGAGTGAGGAGCGGAGTCCACTCATCTTGAGAATAACCCGCCTAGCATGGAAGATACAAACAACCCTAGTTGATACATGAGCTATTCAAGCATACAAAACAGAATGTTTATTTGAAGGTTTAGAGTTTGGCACATACAAATTTACTTGGAATGGCAGGTAGAGACCGTATATAGGTAGGTATGGTGGATTCATATGGAACAACTTTGGGGTTTATGGAGTTGGATGCACAAGCAGTATTCCTGCTTAGTACAAGTGAAGGCTAGAAAAAGACTGGGAAGTGACCAGCTAGAGAGCGACAACAGTCATGAACATGCATTAAAATTAATCAACACCGAATGCAAGCATAAGTAGGATATAATGCACCATGAACATAAATATCATAGAGGCTATGTTGATTTTGTTTCAACTACATGCGTGAACATGTGCCAAGTCAAGCCACTCGAATCGTTCAAAAGAGGATACCACCCTATCATACCACATCACAACCATTTTAATAGCATGTTGGCATGCAAGGTAAACCATTATAAGCTCCTAGCTAATTAAGCATGTCATAAGCAACTACAATCTCTAATTGTCATTGCAAACATGTTTCTTTCATAATAGGCTGAATCAGGAACGATGAACTAATCATATTTACAAAAACAAGAGAGGTCGAGTTCATACCAACTTTCCTCATCCCAATAAGTTCATCATAGAATCATCATTATTGCCTTTCACTTGCACGACCAAATAGTGTGGATAATAATAATAGTGCACGTGCATTGGACTAAGATGGAATCTGCAAGCATTCAATTCAAGAGGGAAGACAAGGTAATATGGGCTCTTTGTTAGATCAACAATAATGCATATGAGAGCCACTCAACATTTTAATCATGGTCTTCTCCTCTCGACCCCCAAAGGAAAGAAAAGAAATAAAACTATTTACACGGGAAAGCTCCCAACAAGCAAGAGAAGAACGAGAAATCTTTTTGGGTTATCTTTTAATTATTACTACTACATCATGAAAAGTAAACTAACTAAAAGCTGCAACTAATTTTTTTGTTTTTTCTTAAGGTTTATCAAACACACAAGAACAAAGCATAAAAAGGCAAATAAACTAGCATGGGTATTACAATGAAAAAGTATGAGCACCGACAACTAGCATGAGTGTGTGAACAGGAATGTAATGTCGATGAGAGATACATGCTCGCCCAAGCTTAGGCTTTTGGCCTAAGTTGGTCTATGGCCACGGCTGGCCTGGTAGATATCCAAAGTTATAGCTGGGGTCGTACTGAGATGCAGCGGAAATTTCTTGATGAGCTGTAGCTTGGAGGCGAGCTGTCTCCGCCCTTCTTTCGTACTTGGTCGCCTCCTCCCTGGTTATAAAATTTCTCCCCTTTTCTTGAAAGTCAAAGAAAGCGGGAGCAGGGAGAGCGACGTGATAGGTGCGTCGTCTGTCAAAGATTATTCGGTACTGGAGGGACTGGTCGTTCCTCTCAACAAACTGATGATGAACCATAGCATCATAATCTAAATAAGCAGGAGGCAACTCAATATCATATCCACGTATGGGTATCTGAAGAAAGTTAGCTATACGAGTTGCATAAATTCCACCAAAGAAATCTCCATGAATACGATTATTATGCAACCTACGTGCAACAATGGCCCCCAAGTTGTATTGTCTATCTCCTAATACAGCACTCTTGAGAACACTAAGATCAGGGACACACATGTGACATGCTTCATCCTTACCATTTATGCACCTACCTATGAAGAGAGCGAAATAATGTATAGCCGGAAAATGAATGCTCCCTATGGTAGCTTGCGTGATTTCCCTAGATTCCCCCACATTTATACTGGCATGAAAGTCTCTATATTCAGATTTGCGAGGTTCACTAACATTACCCCACTGTGGAAGTTTACAAGCAGTGTTAAAATCTTCTAAGTCCATTGTATAAGATTTATCATAAAGATCAAATACGACAGTGTGAGAATTATGTGAAGATGAAAATTTGAACCTTCTCATAAAGGAATCAGTTAGGTGATAGTATTGAGGGCACTTATCTAGCATGAAGCCCTCGAGTTCAGCATTACGCACATATGCATCAAATTCCTCCTTAATTCCTGCTCGGACCATGAAATCGTCTCACGGCCATTCACAAGCCTGCACTTGAGCTTCTCTTGGTGGTTCCTCGTCCGCATCACGTATTGCGGGCCTGGGTCCTTGCTTTCTCGAAGAACCACCTTGGTACATTTTCCTAAACATATTTCTTCCTCCGAAAAATTTCTGAAATTTTTAGTAACTCAAAATAAAAGTGAACCAAACTCAACAAAATTGATAGCAACTACTCCCACAAGTGCCTATAGACTATATCATGCATTAAAACTACTTTTGACCACATAAATTTGACATGCAAGCTCAAGAACAGGGTCACCTAAGCAGCAAATATTTGCAATGAATAAAGCATTAGAACAAAAACTAATTGGACCATTGGAGGAGTCACATACCAAACAACAATCCCCCAAAGCAGTTTTGTGAATGGAGCTTTGAGCAAGGAGATCAAAAATGGCAACAAGATGAGCAAGAACTCGGATTTGAGCTGGTTGGTGATTTTTTTGGGGAGGAAGGAGTGTGTGGTGGCTGGAATAAGTGGAGGGGAGTCACCATGGGCCCATGAGGCAGGGGGCGCGCCCAGGGGGGTGGGCGCGCCTTGGACCCTCACGGCCAGGTGCTTGCTCCCCCTGGTGTGTTCTCAGTGCCAGATATTCTCAAATATTCTAGAAAAAATCATATTTAATTTTCAGGGCATTTGGGGAACTTTTATTTTCGGGTTATTTTTTGTTGCATGGATAATTCAGAAAGTAGATAGAAAATACTATCTTTGCTTTGTTTAATATAAATAACAGAAAGTAAAAAGAGGGTACAGAGAGTTGTGTTTTGTAAATTCACCTATCTCATGCTCATCAAAAGGAATCCACTAACAAGGTTGATCAGGTCTTGTTAACAAACTCATTTCGAACAACATGAAACCGGAGAATTTTCGAATAACACTAGGTTACCTCAATGGGGATATGCACATCCCCAACAATAAGACTATCATATTTCTTCTTGATAGTAGGAATAGGAAATTCAAAACCTCCAATAGTAATAGTTGAAATTTTTCCAATAGAATTGATACTGTGGACTTGAGGTTGTTTCCTCAGAAAGTGTACTGTATGCTCATTACAATTAACATGAAAAGTGACATTGCCTTTATTGCAATCAATAACAGCCCCTGCAGTATTCAAAAAGGGTCTTCCAAGAATAATAGACATACTATCGTCCTCGGGAATATCAAGAATAACAAAGTCCGTTAAAATAGTAATGTTTTCAACCACAATAGGCACATCCTCACAAATACCGACAGGTATAGCAGTTGATTTATCATCCATTTGCAAAGATATTTCAGTAGGTGTCAACTTATTCAAATCAAGTCTATGATATAAAGAGAGAGGCATAACACTAACGTCGGCTCCAAGATCACATAAAGCAGTTTTAACATAGTTTCTTTTAAAGGAGCATGGTATAGTTGGTACTCCTGGATCTCCAAGTTTCTTTGGTATTCCGCCCTTAAAAGTATAATTAGAAAGCATGGTGGAAATTTCAGCTTCCGGTATCTTTCTCTTATTAGTAACGATTTCCTTCATATATTTATCATAAGGATTCATTTTAAGCATATCAGTCAAACGCCTACGCAAAAAGATAGGTCTAATCATTTTAGCAAAATGCTCAAAATCCTCATCATCCTTTTTCTTGGATGGTTTAGGAGGAAAAGGCATGGGTTTCTGAACCCATGGTTCTCTTTCTTTACCGTGCTTCCTAGCATAAAGTCTCTCTTATCATAACGTTGATTCTTTGATTGTGGGTTATCAAGATCAACGGCAGGTTCAATTTCTACATCATTATTATTGCTAGGTTGAGCATCAACATGAACATCATCATTAACATTATCACTAGGTTCATGTTCATTACCATATTGTGTTTCAACATCAGAAATAGAAATATCATTGGGATTCTCAGATGTGTCTACAACAGGTTCACTAGAAGCATGAAAAGTCCTATCATTTTCTTTTTCTTCCTCTTAGAAGGACTAGGTGCATCACCATTAATTCTTTTAGAATCCTACTCAATTCTCTTAGGGTGGACCTTGATACGTCTCTAACGTATCTATAATTTTTGATTGCTCCATGCTATATTATCTTCTGTTTTGGACATTATTGGGCTTTATTATTCACTTTTATATTATTTTTGGGACTAACCTATTAACCGGAGGCCCAACCCAGAATGGCTGTTTTTTTTGCCTATTTTAGGGTTTCGAAGAAACGGAATATCAAACGGAGTCCAAACGGAATGAAACCTTCGGGACGTGATTTTTGGAACGAACAAGATCCAGGAGACTTGGACCCTACGTCAAGCAACCAACAGGGAAGCCACGAGGTAGGGGGCGCGCCTACCCCCCCCCAGGCGCGCCCTCCACCCTCATGGGCCCCCTGTTGCTCCACCGACGCACTCCTTCCTCCTATAGATACCTACGTACCCCCAAACGATCAGATACGGAGCCAAAACCCTAATTCCACAATTGTAACTTTTTGTATCCACGAGATCCCATCTTGGGGTCTGTTCCGGAGCTCCGCCGGAGGGGGCATCGATCATGGAGGGCTTCTACATCAACACCATAGCCTCTCCGATGAAGTGTGAGTAGTTTACCTCAAACCTTCGGTTCCATAGTTATTAGCTAGATGGCTTCTTCTCTCTTTTTGGATCTCAATACAAAGTTCTCCCCTCTCTTGTGGAGATCTATTCGATGTAATCTTCTTTTGCGGTGTGCTTGTTGAGACCAATGAATTGTGGGTTTATGATCAAGCTTATCTATGAACAATATTTGAATCTTGTCTGAATTCTTTTATGTATGATTGGTTATCTTTGCAAGTCTCTTTGAATTATCAGTTTGGTTTGGCCTACTAGATTGATCTTTCTTGCAATGGGAGAAGTGTTAGCTTTGGGTTCAATCTTGCGGTGTCCTTTCCTAGTGACAGTAGGGGCATCAAGGCACGTATTTTATTGTTGCCATCGAGGATAACAAGATGGGTTTTTCATCATATTGCATGAGTTTATCCCTCTACATCATGTCATCTTGCTTAAGCGTTACTCTGTTCTTATGAACTTAATACTCTAGATGCATGCTGGATAGCGGTTGATGTGTGGAGTAATAGTAGTAGATGCAGGCAGGAGTCGGTCTACTTGTCTCGGACATGATGCCTATATACATGATCATACCTAGATATTCTCATAACTATGCTCAATTCTGTCAATTGCTCAACAGTAATTTGTTCACCCACCGTAAAATACTTATGCTCTTGAGACCTGTGGCCCCCGGGTCTATCTTCATCATATTAATTTGCCAATACTTAGTTACTTTCATTACCTTTTATTTTACTTTGCATATTTATCATAAAAATACAAAAAATATTATCTTATCATATCTATCAGATCTCACTCTCGTAAGTGACCGTTTAGGGATTGACAACCCCTTATTGCGTTGGTTGCGAGGATTTATTTGTTTTGTGTAGGTGCGAGGGACTGGCACGTAGCCTCCTACTAGATTGATACCTTGGTTCTCAAAAACTGAGGGAAATACTTACGCTACTTTGCTGCACCACCCTTTCATCTTCAAGGGAAAACCAACGCAAGTGCTGAAGAGGTAGCAAGAAGGATTTCTGGCGCTGTTGCCGGGGAGGTCTACGCAAAAGTCAACATACCAAGTACCCATCACAAATCCTCCTGCATTACATTTTTTCCATTTTCCTCTTGTTTTCCTCTCCCCCACTTCACCCTTGCCGTTTTATTCGCCCTCTCTCTCTATCCTCCCTCTCTTTCTCTATTTGCCTCTTTTTCGCTTGCTCCTTGTTTGCTTGTGTCTTGGATTGCTTGCTTGTCACGATGGCTCACGATAACACTAAATTGTGTGAATTTACCAACCAACAACAATGATTTTATTAGCACTCCGATTGCTCCTCTTACCGATGCTGAATCTTGTGAAATTAGTGCCGCCCTGCCGAATCTTTTCATGAAAGATCCGTTTTCCGGCCTTCCTAGTGAAGATGCCGCTACCCATCTTAATAGCTTCATTGATTTCTGTGATATGCAAAATAAGAAAGATATTGATAATGATAGTGTTAAATTGAAGCTATTTCCTTTTTCACTTAGAGATCGTGCTAAAGCTTGGTTTTCGTCTTTGCCTAAAAGTAGTATTGATTCTTGGAATAAGTGCAAAGATGCTTTTATCTCTAAGTATTTTCCTCCTGCTAAGATTATCTCTCTTAGAAATGATATTATGAATTTTAAGCAACTTGATCATGAACATGTTGCACAAGCATGGGAGAGGATGAAATTAATGATACATAATTGCCCAACACATGGTTTAAATTTGTGGATGATTATACAAATTTTTTATGCCGGATTGAATTTTGCTTCAAGAAATCTTTTAGATTCGTCCGCGGGAGGCACTTTTCTGGAAATCACTTTTGAAGAAGCTACTAAACTCCTAGATAATATTATGGTTAATTATTCTCAATGGCACACTGAAAGATCTACTAATAAAAAAGTGCATGCGATAGAAGAAATTAATGTTTTGAGTGGAAAGATGGATGAACTTATGAAATTATTTGCTAATAAAAGTGTTTCTTCTGATCCTAATGATATGACTTTGTCTACTTTGATTGAGAATAATAATGAATCTATGGATGTGATTTTGTTGGTAGGAACAATTTTGGTAACAATGCGTATAGAGGAAACTTTAATCCTAGGCCTTATACTAGTAATTCCTCTAATAATTATGGTAATTCCTACAAAAATTATTATGGAAATTATAGTAAGATGCCCTCTGATTTTGAATCCAATATTAAGGAATTTATTACTTCACAAAAGAATTTTAATGCTTTGATTGAAGAAAAAATGCTTAAGGTTGATGAGTTGGCTAGGAACGTTGATAGAATTTCTCTTCATGTTGATTCTTTGAAACTTAGATCTATTCCACCTAAGCATGATATCAATGAGTCTCTCAAAGCCATGAAAATTTCCATTGATGAGTGCAAAGAAAGAACCGCTAGGGTGCGTGCTAAGAAAGATTGCTTTATAAAAGCTTGTTCTTCTAGTTTCCATGAAAATAAAGATGAAGATCTAAAAGTTATTGATGTGTCCCCTATTAAATGTTTGTTTTGCAATATGAATCCTGATAACGATGGGACTGAATATGATCCACCTTTACCTAGAAGGCGTTCCAAAAATTCGGAGTTTTTAGATCTTGATGCTAAATTTGATGAAAGTGGGATTAAAGAGATCAAAACTCTAGATGTTAATGAACCTACTATTTTGGATTTCAAGGAATTTAATTATGATAATTGCTCTTTGATAGATTGTATTTCCTTGTTGCAATCCGTGCTAAATTCTCCTCATGCTTATAGTCAAAATAAAGCTTTTACCAAACATATCGTTGATGCTTTGATGCAATCTTATGAAGAAAAACTTGAGTTGGAAGTTTCTATCCCTAGAAAACTTTATGATGAGTGGGAACCAACTATTAAAATTAAAATTAAAGATCATGAATGCTATGCTTTGTGTGATTTGGGTGCTAGTGTTTCCACGATTCCAAAGACTTTGTGTGATTTATTAGGTTTCCGCAATTTTGACGATTGTACTTTAAACTTGCAGTTTGCAGATTCCACTATTAAGAAACCTATGGGAAGAATTAATGATGTTCTTATTGTTGCAAATATGAATTATGTGCCCATAGATTTTATCGTTCTTGATATAGATTGCAATCCTTCATGTCCTATTATTCTTGGTAGACCTTTCCTTAGAACGATTGGTGCAATTATTGATATGAAGGAAGGAAATATTAGATTCCAATTTCCGTTAAGAAAGGCATGGAACACTTTACTAGAAAGAAAATTAAATTACCTTATGAATCTATTATGAGAGCCACTTATGGATTGCCTACCAAAGACGGCAATACCTAGATCTATCCTTGCTTTTTATGCCTAGCTAGGGGCGTTAAATGATAGCGCTTGTTGGGAGGCAACCCAATTTTATTTTTATTCCTTGCTTTTTGCTCCTGTTTAGTAATAAATAATTTATCTAGCCTCTGTTTTGGTTGTGTTTTTTGTTTTTAATTATTGTTTGTGCCAAGTAGAACCGTTGGGAAGACTTGGGGAAAGTCTTGTTAATCTTGCTGTAAAAAACAGAAACTTTAGCGCTGACGAGAACTGCTGCCATTTTTATTTGGAAAGTGCTATTTAGTTAATTCCTTTTGAAAATGATTAATAGATAAATTCCTCACGTCCATAAATTTATTTTAGAATTTTTGGGTTCCAGATCTTGCGCTAGCTACATATTACTACAGACTGTTCTGTTTTTGACAGATTCTGTTTTTCGTGTGTTGTTTGCTTATTTTGATGAATCTATGGCTAGTAAAATAGTTTACAAACCATAGAGAAGTTGGAATACAGTAGGTTTAACAACAATATAAATAAAGAATGAGTTCATTACAGTACCTTGAAGTGGTCTTTTGTTTTCTTTCGCTAACGGAGCTCACGAGATTTTCTACTTTAAGTTTTGTGTTGTGAAGTTTTCAAGTTTTGGGTAAAGATTTGATGGATTATGGAACAAGGAGTGGCAATATCCTAAGCTTGGGGATGCCCATGGCACCCCCAAGATAATCTAAGGACACCTAAAAGCCAAAGTTTGGGGATGCCCCGGAAGGCATCCCCTCTTTCGTCTACTTCTATCGGTAACTTTGCGTTGGTTGCAAGGATTTATTTGTTTTGTGTAGGTGCGAGGGACTGGCGCATAGCCTCCTACTGGATTGATACCTTGGTTCTCAAAAACTAAGGGAAATACTTACGCTACATTGCTGCACCACCCTTTCCCGATTATTGTCACATCGGGGTTAACGGATCATAACACATAATAGGTGACTATAGACTTGCAAGATAGGATCAAGAACTCACATATATTCATGATAACACAATAGGTTCAGATCTGAAATAATGGCACTCGGGCCCTAGTGACAAGCATCAAGCGTAGCAAAGTCATAGCAACATCAATCTCAGAACATAGTGGATACTAGGGATCAAACCCTAACAAAACTAACTCGATTACATGATAAATCTCATCCAACCCATCACCATCCAGCAAGCCTATGATGGAATTACTCACGCACGGCGGTGAGCATCATGAAATTGGTGATGGAGGAAGGTTGATGATGACGATGGCGACAGATTCCCCTCTCTGGAGCCCCGAACGGACTCCAGATCAGCCCTCCCGAGAGAGTTTAGGGCTTGGCGGTAGCTCCGTATCGTAAAATGCGATGAATCCTTCTCTTTGATTTTTTTCTCCCCGAACACGAATATATGGAGTTGGAGTTGAGGTCCGTGGAGTGTCAAGGGGCCCACGAGGCAGGGGTCACGCCCCCACCCTTGTGGACAGGGTGTGGGCCCCCTGACGTGGATCTTTCTTCTAGTATCTTTTATATATTCCAAAAATAATCTCCGTTGATTTTCAGGTCATTCCGAGAACTTTTATTTCTGCACAAAAATAACACCATGGCAATTCTGCTGAAAACAACGTCAGTCTGGGTTAGTTCCATTCAAATCATGCAAGTTAGAGTCCAAAACAGGGGCAAAAGTGTTTGGAAAAGTAGATACGACGGAGACGTATCAAGTACACACCAGGAGAAGGCCCCACCTAATTCCCTGAACCAGGATGGGAAGGCAGAGCGCACAAGACCGACGCCGTCCATGGGTCACCCGGAGGCTTCGCCGACCCCTTCGGCGACGATGACAGCGAGGTGCAGCCAATATCACAGGAGCAAGTTTATGCTAACCATGAGTTGCAGGTGAACCAGGCCGCGGCCACAGACCCCTAGGGTGATGGCACCGTCTAGGATGGGGGTGGCGCACTAGGTGCTGCGCGGGAGGGGCCTGTAGCAGGGGCCTCCCCCGCGCAGCGCGGAGCAAGGCGCTGCACGGAGGTAGGTCCTTTGTCGGGGGAGGCGTCGGCGAGCCCTTCCCCCTGGTAGAGGGCCCGTGGTCGCCAAGGGCGCCGCCAGCGTCCCCTTTGCCCCTTGGCCTCGTCCTGGTTTCCAGATGCCCCAACGATGCTCGAGGGTGGCACAGGGCAGGCCCTCGTCTGGCGATATGAAGCAAGCCTCACACCTGTGAAGGTCTCCGCTCGTGTCACTCTCATGTAATGAGTGGGGCTGTACACGCCCCGGAGTCTCCGGAGTGCCGCCCTCCGGCCTTGGGGGCTCCTGCCCACGTCCTTGTGGAAGCACCATGCTCCCCGCTGGCCGTCGACATTGTCCCCCCAATGACTATGCTCACAGCCAGTGAAAGCACTTAGCTCCGCGCTGGTGGAAGACAAGAAGACTAGCTAGGTGCCAGACGCAGCCTTTTGCTTTCCTTCGCTTTTCTGTAACTCGATTCACCGCCCTTTTGGATTGAACTTGAAGTCCTTTTTGTTGCCAAGTATGCGGGGAGTTTTCTTTGGTCACTGTCGGTTTTATCGTATTTTGGTTGGGTGCACTGTTTTCGGGGCTCGTGCCCCCGACCCTCCGGCTCGGGAGCCGAACGACCGGTCACTCTAGGCATGTTCAGGCGACCTCGGCAGGACACCCTCGGGGCAAGAGTGTACGCGCCGCAAGATTGCCACGTACGCATCCCGTCGCGGTCTGCAGGGCGCTCCTGGTGTGGCTCTCTCGGACAGATCTGCAGGATCCTCAGGAGGCCCAAGGCCCGCGGGCCCCTAGGGGCTTGCCTCAGGAGAAAGGCGCACCAACAACCTCACGACCCACTCAAGGCCAACTGAAATCAAGACAAGTCACAGTGATGACCCTACCCAAGGGCTCGTGAGCTCGTGAGAGCGCGTTCCAGGTTCGAGTCTAAAGCAAGTAGGTAGAACGATAATTCACATACACGAGGGGCTCCCCCTCCAAAATGCTCTTACACACTGCGGGGCCGTGCCCAAGTCTTTGCGGGCAGATTCAAGTGAAGGGTGCGGGTTGAATTGGACATGTCGCTCGCAGCGTCGTCCTGGTCGCTCTGATACGCGCTGTTGACGCTGTCGCTGGCGTCGCCTTTGCCATCGTCGACCGCGTTATCTTCGTCCGCCATGACCACCACTGTGTCATCCTCGGAGGCGAATGCCCTGACCAGGGCATCCACGTTGTCGTCCACCCAATGCACCAGGTTATCCCGAATAGCCCCGGGCACTGGGGTGATAGCGGCGTCAAAGTCGAAGTTGGGGTCGAGGTTCTAGAGATGGCTGAAGACGTGGGAGAACACGTGCCCAAATAGGCCTCGGCTCCTTTCCTCAACAAGCTCGTGGGCCCTTGCGGCCCGGTCCTCCAGGCGCGTCACAACTTCGGTGAAGAAACGGAGATAGCTAGCGTAGTCTTCCGCGTGGGGATGAGGGGTGCGCTCTTCACAGATGGCACCCAGGGCCAATTTGGCCCTCACCCTGAGAGCCTAGAGCATGGGGGCGTGCTCACGCTGCAACGTCTGCCGACAGCATGCCTCCTCCCTGTTCCGCTGTGTGCGAGACGCGGAGGCATCAACACAAGCAGAGGTTAGGTTGGCCTGGGCAGTGGTCAGGGCCACCGCCATGATCTTCTCGCGCTGCTCCGCCTTGTCCAGCCTTGACCTAAGGGCGGTGGTCCTGCCCTCGGCCTTGGCCTCCTGGAGCTTCAACTTCAGGTCGTGCTCATTGGCAAGGTCCGCGCGAGCCTTCGCCACCCTACAGTTGACCTCCTCCTGGATCCCGGCTTCACACACGGTGATAGTGTCCTCAGCCAGGGCCACCTGGCGCTCCCTCGCCTCCAACCGTTCGAGCCAAGGCTGCGCTCTGGGGCCTCCTGCAGCAGCACCTCCTCGCGCTTCAAGATCTCATTCTCTTCGGAAGGCACTCCCTTCATCGACACCAAGACGGCCCGGCGCGCCTTGATACGCTACTCCAGGGTAGTGTTCAAGGCCAGGAGCTCGTGTTCCCGCTTCTCGGCGCCCTCATGATGGTGGTCGGCCTCCTTTTCCTCCTCCAAGGCCTGAGCGCTAGCTTCGTGGGAGGCCTCAAGTTCCACTGCGGCCTTTGCCTTGTCGCGCTCGTGCTGAAGTTGCCCAAGGTTAATGGCAACCTTCAACTGGTGCTACTCACGAGCCAGGCGGAGGTCCTTCGTCTCGAGGTGAGCGTCAACCGCCATGAGCTCTCCTCCGAGGAGGCTCAGCGCAACCATCACCTCCTCCAAGAGCTCGTGGCATACAGCACCACGTCCGCGCGCAAACTCCAGGGTGCGGCCAAGTCCGTCCTCCGCGCCTAGGGTTGCTGGGGAAGTTCGAGCTGGCCTGCTTGCCCCGGCAGGAAGCTCGACGCCGGAGCCTTCCCCGCAGCCTCGCGGTCCTTGGCAAAGGTGCTAGGTGACACGGCCTCACCACCTGAAGACAAGGCCAGTGCTGGGGACCCCCAGACGCCGGCGATAACCAACGGAGGAGCCCTTGACACGCCGGCTACGCCCCAGGCTGGGGCGCGAAGAAGTGACACCAGGAAAGCCGGATCAAGGCCCCAGGTTGGCGCGTCTGCCTCCGGAGCGGGCCTCAGGCCCTACTTGGCGGTCCAGCCAGTGGAGCATAGGGTCAATGGCGAGCCAGTGGCCGCCGAGGGCCGCACCTCAGGAGATCTCGCCGCTCCAGCCGAGGGGACCCTGAAGAGCCTTGGTCAGAAGAGGATGTAACATTCAAGAAATTACGTAGATGAGGTACTTACTCATCTTTGGCAATGTATTTCCTCTGCTCTAATGGCCGGTAGGCACCACCATCGCAGCCTGGAAGCACCTTCCTCTTGCAGAGTGCTCCGAAATTCATGCGGAGCAGGCCGAAGCCCTAGGCACGGTCGCCATCTCCTGGGGCAGTTGGCGGGGATACTGAGGGGGCGGCCTCGGGAGCGTCAGGCTGTGTCAGCCCCTCAGTCTCCGCCTCGGGGGCTTCCAACCTGAAAACCTCAGACCACATTGGCCCCACGGCCGCCGCCTCGAGGTGGCTCACCTGAGCCCCGGGAGACACCACCTCAAAGACCACGACCAACGTCGCTTCCTCGGCGGCCGCTTCGCCGGCATTCGACGATGCTCGCACCCCTAAGACAACTTCCGGGGTGAGCATCAAGGTGGCCGCAGACAGGGGGAACATGAAGACGGGGATTTCATAGGGCCCTTCAAGGTCAACCGGGCACAATCCCCATTCATCAAAGGGGGGCATCTGCCTCGTGAACTCCACCTTGTTTGAGAAGCAGTACAAGAGGCAACCCTCCTTGGGCAGATTGGCTGGCACTGAGTCGTCTGTCAAGAGCTCGAGCACTGTATGTCGTGCCTTGGGGGAAAGAGCAGACGCATGAAGCCTCATGGGGTCCCCGTGGCTGGAGAAGGCCCACATCGGTCGGGAGTGGCGCTGAAGCGGAGCGATGTGGCACTGGATGAACTCCTTCACCACCATAGGCGCCGTCACCCCGAGGTACTTCAGTCTGGCTAGCCGACGCCAGACATGGGTGAGCTGCCGGACGACAAGCTACGCATGCCCTCATTCAGAACTAGGGACAGTTGGGGTTCGTGGGAGCAGGAGTAGGGGGTTGAGCATGCTAGCATCCATGAATACCCATCTCTTCCGGAGTCCACCCACAACTGGTGAGAGCTCAAAATCGATCCCCGAGACGGCCGTCGCCGCAATGGCTTGGAAGGTCACGCACCCCGAGCACTGGCGAGAGTCGGTCAGATGCAGCGAGAAGAAATGGCGAAGCAAGGCCATGGAAGGGGCAATTTCCCACCATGGCCTCGCAGATGAAGGCGAAGATGGCGAGGAGGATGATGGACTAGGGATCCAGGTGCAACGCTTTAACATGGTAATGCGAGCGCACAACATTGAAGAAATCGGAGAAGGGGGGAATCAAGATAGCCCAAAGGGCGTGAAGATGAATGGGGATCTTGGTGGCCGTCCAATCAATCGCGGTGTGGGAAGTAGGCCAGGCCACCATCGCCTTCCATTCATTGAAATCTGAAGCAAGCGCGGGGAGAACCTTGCCCATCGCCTCGTCGTGGAGCACCACCGACCGCTCGACGGCGAGCTCAAAGACCGGCGGCGCCTGCACTGAGGTATGGGTCTTCTTCTTCCCCTTCTTCTTCTGGCTCGAAGCCATGGAAGCAGAGGGGATTGGAGCTGGGTCAGACTAGGGGAAGAGACTGCAGTTTCTAGGAGATGGAGGAGTTGTGGAAGCGCGCTGCCAGCAATGGAGGCGGAGGTGAGTAGGAAACGACGGCCGCCTAGCCTGGCGAATATCAACGTAGGGGAGCGGAGGCGCCCGCGTACCCTCAATCGCCATGCGTCAATCAAGGAAGCAGGCGATTGGGGCCTGTGACGCTCCGCACTTGCCCTTTGGCTTCGCCTCAAAGCCAAGTTCGAGCGGGCCTTGGGCCCGGGGGCTACCGTCGGCGTTCTAGGCCCGGGGGTGCCCAGACTTGCCTGCCTGTGGCCTTGAGCATGGCTCCACCAACGGCCTAGTATGGCCCATCTTCAGCAGCAGCAGCTCAAGACCCTCGCGAGGGGCCAAGCCTCGGGAGGCGGACGATGCCAAGACCTCCCTAGGGACAGCCTCACTCGGCTGGCTCCCGAGGAGCGGAGATCTCTATGCAAGTGGCAGCTCACAAGGTTCACATGACGTGAGCCGTGACGACCAAGGCCAGGCGGGTGCCGGCGGGCGCAGTGTGCCAGTTTCCTCTTTCGTGCAAAAGAGGCAGGCACAGCGAGGAGTCCCGAGGCATCAGGCAAAGGTTTCCATATCGGTGCAACAAGAACAAGACCAGCAGGACGGCAGGACAGAGGTCACCACGGAGCCCACTGCAGCGTCACCACTAGAGCCTTTAGCAGGCGAAGACCACCTTTTGTCAGGGCGGCTTGTACTAGTTTTTTCTCTTCAAACTTGGCCATTGTGCGATCCCTTCCCGCCTAACATTTGGGAAGAGTACCAGGGCCTCTATAAATAGGACTAGCCACCACCATAGGGAGAGATCGACTCATCTGGGATCGGATCCATTCCATCCTCACATCCACAGCTCACCGAGCTCCATAATACCTCTCCTCCTGAGGCTGTTCATCCATTGTACAAGTTCATCCTTAGACCGTGAGCCAATTCACCGACACCACACTGGAGTAGGGTATTACACCGCAAGGTGGCCTGAACCAGTATAAACCATTGTGTCTCTTGTTCCTTGGGTTCGTCGAGCTAGGCCGTGAGATCATTGAGCGAGCAAACTAGGGAGAGAGTGTTCTTCGTGCGCACCCCATAGTTCGAACCTCAAGGGTTAGCCGGAACCCGCGATCCGACATCGACAAGGGTACATACAACTTCTAAATGGTACGGTAACCCTGTCTTCAAGGTCATGTTGTTGGACAACAGTGAGCCTACGAGCTATGGAGAAGCGATGGTGGGCCAGGATTCCAACAAATGGCTGGGAGCCATGCAATGTGAGATAGGATCCATGTATGAGAGAATAGTATGGACTTTGGTGGACTTGCCCGATGATCGGCATGCCATTGAGATTAAATGGATCTTTAAGAAGAAGACATATGCTAATGGTAATGTCACCATTTATGAAGCTCGACTTGTCGCAAAGAAGTTTCTGACAAGTTCAAGGAGTTGGCTATGATGAGACTTTCTAACTCATAGCGATGCTAAAGTCTGTTGGAATTATTGTTAGCGGTTGATGCATTTTCAATTACGAAATCTGGCAGATGGATGTCAAAACAAAGTTTCCTTGACGGTTTCCATGAGGAAAGGTTGTATGTGATAGAACCAGAAGGTTTTGTCGATCCTAAGGATGCTAAAAGGTATGCAAGCTCCGGCGATCCTTCTATGGACTAGAGCAAGCATCTCGGAGTTGGAACATAAGTTTGGATGAGGTTATCAAAGATTTTGGGTTTATACGAAGTTTGCAAGAAACTTGTATTTACAAGAAAGTGAGTGGGATCACTACAACATTTCTGATAAGTATATGTGGATGACATATTGTTGATCAGAAATGATGTAGAATTTCTCGAAAGCATAAAGGGTTGTTTGAAAGGAGTTTTTCAAAGGAAGACCTGGGTGAAGCTGCTTACATATTGGGTAACGAGATCTATAGAGATAGGTCAATACGCCTGATAAGACTTTCACAGAGCACATACCTTGACATGATTTTGAAGGAGTTCAAAATGGATCAGTCAAAGAAGGAGTTCTTGCCTGAGTTGTAAGGTGTGAAGTTGAGTAAGACTCAAAGGTCGACCACAACAGAAGAAAGAAAAAGGACAAAGGTCGTCCCCTATGCCTCAGCCATAGGCTCTATACAGTATGCCATTATGTGTACTACACCTGATGTGTGCCTTGCCACATGTCTGGCAAGGGGGTACAAGAGTGATCCAGGAGTGGATCACTGGACATCGGTAAAAATTATCCTTAGAGTAATAAGGAAATGTTTCTCGGTTATGGGGGTGATAAAGAGTTCGACGTAAAGGGTTACGTCAATGCAAGTTTTAACACCAATCCGGATGAGTCTCAGTAGCAAACTAGATACATATAGTGGAGCAGCCATTTGGAATAGCTCCAAGTGGAGCATGGTAGAAGCATCTACAATATGACATAGAGATGTGCGAAGTACATGCGGATCTAAATGTTGCAGGCCCGTTGACTAAAACCTCTCTCACAAGCAAAACGTGATCAAACCCCAGAACTCATTGGGTGTTAATCACATGGCGATGTAAACTAGATTATTGACTCTAGTGCAGGTGGGAGACTGTTGGAAATATGCCCTAGAGGCAATAATAAATTGGTTATTATCATATTTCCCTGTTCATGATAATCGTTTATTATCCATGCTAGAATTGTATTGATCGGAAACTCAGATACATGTGTGGATACATAGACAACAACATGTCCCTAGTGAGCCTCTACTGGACTAGCTCATTGATCAAAGATGGCTATGGTTTCCTAGCCATAGACATGAGTTTTGATTTGATAACGGGAGCACATCATTAGGAGAATGATGTGATGGCAAGACCCAATCTATAAACGTAGCATATGGTCGTGTCAAGTTTATTGCTATCGTTTTCTGCATGTCAAGTATATGTTCCTATGACCATCAGATCATGCAAATCACTGACACCAGAGGAGTACCTTGTGTGTACCAAACGTCACAACATAACTGGGTGACTATAATGGTGCTCTACAGGTATCTCTGAGGGTGTCTGTTGAGTTGGCATGGATCAAGACTGGGATTTGTCCCTCCACATGACGGAGAGGTATCTCAGGGCCCACTCGATAATACAGTATCACAATGAGCTTGCAAGCAATGTGACTAATGAGTTAGCCACGGGATCTTGTATTACGGAACGAGTAAATAGACTTGCCGGCAACGAGAATGAACTAGGTATGGAGACAACAATGATCGAATCTCGGGCAAGTAATATACCGATAAACAAAGGGAACTACATACGGGATTAGCTGAATCCCCGGCATCAAGGTTCGATCGATAATATCTTCGTAGAATATTGCTACCTCTTGAGCTTGCGTTGGTTTTTTCCTTGAAGAGGAAAGGGTGATGCAGCAAAGTAGAACAAGTATTTCCCCCAGTTTTGAGAACCAAGGTATCAATCAAGTAGGAGACAATGCACAACCCACCGAATACCTGCACAAACAAACACCAACCTTGCACCCAACGCGATAAAGGGGTTGTCAATCCCTTCATGGTTATTTGCAACGTGAGATATGATAGAGATGGATAAACGGTAAAGTAATATTTTTGATATTTTTGGTTTATAGATCGGAAAGTAAAAGATTGCAAAGAAAGTAAATAGGAAACTAGAATTGTAGGTCCGAAACTTATATCATGGAAAATAGACCTGGGGGCATAGGCTTCACTAGAGGCTTCTCTCAAGATAGAAATTAATACGGTGGGTGAACAAATTACTGCCGAGCAATTGATAGAAAAGCTAATAGTTATGATGATATCTAAGGCGATTATCATGAATATAGGCATCTTGTCCATGTCAAATAGACTGAAACAATTCTGCATCTACTACTATTACTCCACACATCGACCGACTCCTGCCTGCATCTAGAGTGTTAATTTCATAAGAACAGAGTAACGCATTAAGTAAGATGACATAATGTAGCGGGATTAACTCAAGCAATATGATTAAAACCCCATGTTGTTATCCTCGATGGCAACAATAAAATACGTGTCGATTCCCCTTCTGTCACTAGGATCGAGCACCGCAAGATTGAACCCACAGCTAAGCACTTCTCCCATTGCAAGAAAAAACCAATCTAGTTGGCCAAACCAAATCAATAGTTCGAAGAGAGTTGCAAAGATATGAAATCATGCATATGAGAATGCAGAGGAGATTCAAATAATATTCATAGATAAGCTGATCATAAATCCACAACTCATCAGATCTCGGCAAACGCACCACAAAAGAGTATTACATTGAATAGATCTCCAAGAACATCGAGGAGAACATGGTATTGGGAATCAAAGAGAGAGAAGAAGCAATCTACCTACTAGCTATGGAACCGTAGGTCTATAGTAAACTACTCACGCTTCATCGGAGAGGCAATGGTGTTGATGTAGAATCCCTCCATGATCGAATCCTTCTCCGGCAGGATGTCGGAAAAGGCCCCAAGATGGGATCTCACGGGTAAAGAAGGTTGCGGCGGTGGAAAAGTGGTTTCATAGCTCCCTAGTAGTTTTCAGGGTATAAGAGTATATACAGGAGGAAGATCTAGGTCAGGAGGTCACTGAGGGGCCCATAAGGTTGGGGGGCGCGCCCTCCACACTTGTGGCCGCCTCATGGCTCTTCTGACTTGCATCCCAAGTCTCCTAGGTGTCTTCTGGTCCAAGAAAAATCATCACGAAAGTTTTATTTCGTATGGACTCTGTTTGGTATTCCTTTTCTGTGAAACTCTAAAATAAGGAAAAAAACAGAAAGTGGCACTGGGCTCTAGGTTAATTGGTTAGTCCCAAAAATCATATAAAATAACATATTAATGCATATAAAACATCCAAAAAGATAATATAATTGCATGGAACAATCAAAAATTATAGATACGTTGGAGATGTATCAAGCATCCCCAAGCTTAATTCCTGCTCATCCTCGGGTAGTTAAATGATAAAAACAGAATTTTTGATGTGGAATGCTACCTAACATATTTATCCATGTAATTCTCTCTATTCTGGTATGAATGTTCAGATCCGTAAGATTCAAAACAAAATTTTAATATTGACATAAAAACAATAATACTTCAAGCATACTAACAAAATAATTATGTCTTCTCAAAATAACATGGCCGAAGAAATCTTATCCCTACAAAGTCATATAGTCTGGCTATGCTCCATCTTCATCACACAAAATATTCAAATCATGCACAATCCCGATGACAAGCCAAGCAATTGTTTCATACTTTTGATGTTCTCAAACCTTTTCAACTTTCATGCAATACATGAGCGTGAGCCATGGACATAGCACTGTAGGTGGAATAGACAGTGGTTGTGGAGAAGACAAAAAGAAGGAGATAGTCTCACATTAACTAGGCGTACCAACGGGCTATGGAGATGCCCATCAATAGATATCAATGTGAGTGAGTAGGGATTGCCATGCAATGAATGCACTAGAGCTATAAGTTTATGAAATCTCAAAAAGAAACTAAGTGGGTGTGCATCCAACTCGCTTGCTCACAAAGACCTAGGGAAATTTGAAGAAGCCCATCGTTGGAATATACAAGCCAAGTTCTATAATGAAAATTCCCACTAGTATATGAAACTGATATCATAGGAGACTCTCTATCATGAAGATCATGGTGCTGCTTTGAAGCACAACTGTGGTAAAAGGATAGTAACATTGTCCTTTCTCTTTTTTCTCTCATTTTTATTTTTTTGGGCCCTCTCTCATTTTTTTGGCCTCTGTTTTTTCGTCTGGAGTCTCATCCCGACTTGTGGGGGAATCATAGTCTCCATCATCCTTTCCTCACATGGGACAATGCTCTAATAATGAAGCTCATCACACTTTTATTTACTTACAACTCAAAAATTACAACTCGATACTTAGAACAAAATATGAATCTATGTGGGTGCCTCCGGCGGTGCACCGGGATGTGCAATGAATCAAGAGCGACATGTATGAAAGAATTATGAACGGTGGCTTTTCCACAAATACAATGTCAACTACATGATCATGCCAAGCAATGTGACAATGATGGAGCGTGTCATAATAAACAGAACAGTGGAAAGTTGCATGGCAATATATCTCGGAATGGCTATGGAAATGCCATAAGAGGTAGGTATGGTGGCTGTTTTGAGGAAGGATATGTGGTGGGTTTATGGTACCGGCAAAAGTTGCGCAGTACTAGAGAGGATAGCAATGGCGGAAAGGTGAGAGTGCGTATAATCCATGGACTCGACATTAGTCATAAAGAACTCACATACTTATTGCAAAAATCTATTAGTCATCGAAACAAAGTACTACACGCATGCTCCTAGGGGGATAGATTGGTAGGAAAAGACCATCGCTTGTCCCCGACCGCCACTCAAAAGGAAGACAATCAATAAATAAATCATGCTCCGACTTCATCACAGAACGGTTCACCATACGTGCATGCTACAGGACTCACAAACTTTAACAAAAGTATCTCAAATTCACAACTACTCACTAGCATGACTCTAATATCACCATCTTCATCTCAAAACAATCACAAGGAATCGAACTTCTCATAGTATTCAAAATGCACTGTATATGAAAGTTTTTATTATATCCCTCTTGGATGCCTATCATATTAGGACTAATTTTCTAACCAAAGTAAATTACCATGTTGTTCTAAAGACTCTCAAAATAATATAAGTCAAGTACGAGAGTTCATCAATTTCTATAAAATAAAACCACCACCGTGCTCTAAAAAGATATAAGTGAAGCACTAGAGCAATTTTGCCTAGCTTAAAAGATATAAGTGAAGCACATAGAGCCTTCTAATAAATCATGATTCATGCGTGTCTCTCCCAAAAGGTGTGTAAATCAAGGATGATTTTGGCAAACTAAAAAGAAAAGACTCAAATCATACAAGACGCCCCAAGCAAAACACATATCATGTGGTGAATAAAAATATAACCTCAAGTAAAGTTACTGATAGACGAAGATGAAAGAGGGGATGCCTTCCCGGGGAATCCCCTGGCTTAGGCTCTTTGGCATCCTTGAATATTACCTTGGGTTTCCTTGGGCATCCCCAAGCTTAGGCTCTTGGCACTCCTTATTCCATAGTTCATCAAATCCTTACCGAAAACATGAAAACTTCACAACACAAAACTTCAACAGAAAATCTCATAAGCTCCGTTAGTATAAGAAAATAAATCACCACTTTTTTTACTATTGTGAACTCATTCTTTATTTATATTGGTGTAATATCTACTGTATTCCAACTTTTCCATGGTTCATACCACCGATACTAGCCATATATTCATCAAAATAAGCAAACAACACGTGAAAAATAGAATCTGTCAGAAACAAAATAGTCTGTAGCAATCTGGATATTTAGAATACTTATGTAACTTTAAAAATCCTTAGAAATTAGGAAGTTCTATAAAATTTGTTTATTAATCCTCCGCAAAAAGGATCGGTATAATATCGCGCTTCTGTTAAAAATGAAAACTAATATCCTTGGCGCAAAAGTTTCTGTTTTTTCAGCAGGATCAAATCAACTATCACCGTAAGCTATCCCAAAGGTCTTACTTGGCACAAAAGCTAATTAAAACATAAAACCACATCTAACCAGGGGCTAGATGAATTATTTATTTCATAACAAAACCTAAAAAGTAAGAACAAAAATAAAATGGGTTTGCCTCCCAACAAGCGCTAATGTTTAACGCCCCTAGCTAGGCATAAAAACACGAATAGATCTAAGTGTAATCGTAATAATGATAAGGCAGATCTCGAAAACTCATCTCATACTCCCTTCGTTCATCATCAAGTTTTCTTTGAGTCAAGCATAAGTAATCAAAATGGCTAAATTTAACAGGATAAGGGTCCCCAAGATCGATCTCGGGAGGAATTGATTCCTCCTTCGGCCCTTCATATTATATGACCAACTCATCATTATAAGCATTCTTTTGGCAAAAAGTCATGAGTTTATGCCCAAGAGAGAAACCCAATCCGTTGCTTTGAATTGCAGAATTATCATTAAGCTCAGAAATCTTATTGACTAAAATATCGATAGGAACCCTCTTTCTTAAATTTTCGTTATAAGCAACATGATCTAAAGACCGTAAGCGCATTATATCCTCTTGATTAAAGAGAATTCCCTCCATGGGAGGACGACCACCATCTACTTTATAGTGAGCAAAAATTTCACTAGCTTCTTTCATAATAAATCTAAACTCATGAGCTAGGAATATAGTAGCGACACGCTTAACAGAAGAATGCTCAATATTAGAAAACTCTAGAAAATCCCTTTGTATGGATGGATGCATGTGAACAATTTGTCTTTCAAGTTCAATGACAAGCAAAGATATAGCATCCACAAGGCTACTAGTTTTATGGAGGATAGATCCACCCATAGTGGGGAGTGCACCAGCACAAGTAAAGAAATCTTGAATAACCCCTTTTCCAATAATATTTTCGCTACCTATGCGGAATTTCTTAGCATGCAAGATAGTAGTTTCTTCATTAGGATCAGAATTAACAAAAGTATCAAGGTTTCCCCCATCCTTACTACTATCCTTTTCAGCGATAACCTCCCAAGTTTCAGACATGATGGTGGCAAACGAGCAAATCAATAATACGAACGGAAGAAGGGCGAAGAAAAGGCGAATCTTTTCAAAAATCATTTTAGAAGTGGGGAAGACGAAAACGAGAGGCGAATGCCGAATAATGTAATGCGAGGGATGAGAGTTTATGATGGTACTTGGTATGTCTCGGCTTGGCATAGATCTCCCCGGCAACGACGCCTGAAATCCTTCCTGCTACATCTTGAGATTGCGTTGGTTTTTCCCTTGAAGAGGAAAGGGTGATGCAGCAAAGTAGAGTAAGTATTTCCCTTAGTTTTCAGAACCAAGGTATCAATCCAGTAGGAGACAACGCGACAAGCCACCGAATGTCAGGAAACATAGTATTTCCAAAAAATTACCTATGATCTTGCAAGATCTATCTAGGAGATGCATAGCAACGAGAGGGGAGAGTGTGTCTACGTACCCTCGTAGACCGAAAGCGGAAGCGTTTAGTAACACGGTTGATGTAGTCGAACATCTTCGCGGTTCAACCGATCCAAGCACCGAATGTATGACACCTCCGTGTTCAGCACATGTTCAACTCGATGGCATCCCTCGCGCCCTTGATCCAGTTGGGGATGAGGGAGAGTTTCGTCAGCACGACGACGTGTTGACGGTGATGATGAAGTTACCGGCGCAGGGCTTTGCCTAAGCACTACAACGATATAACCGAGGTGTGTAATTGTGGTGGGGGGCACCGCACACGGCTAAGAGAAGACTTGGTGTGTCTTTGGGGTGCCCCCCTCCCACGTATATAAAGGGGGGAGGAGAGGACGCCGACCCAAGGGGGGCGCGCCAAAGGGGAGAGTCCTACTTGGACTCCCAGTCCAAGTAGGATTCGCCCCCCCCCCCCTTTCCTTTCTGAAGAAGGGGGGAAGGGGAAAGAGGTGGAGGAGAAGAAGGAAAGGGGCCCCCAACCCTATTCCAATTTGGTTTGTGCTTGGGGGGTGGGCGCCTGCACCTGGTTGCCGCCTCCTCTCTTCCACTAGGGCCCATGAAGGCCCATTAACCCCCTGGGGGGTTCCGGTAACCCCCGGCACTCCGGAAAATTCCGAACCTTTCTGAAACCATTCCTGTGTCCAAACATAACCTTCCAATATATCAATCTTTACGTCCTGACCATTTCGAGACTCCTCGTCATCACTGTGATCTCATTAGGGACTCCGAACAAACTTCGGTTCATCAAATCACATAACTCATAATACAAATCGTCATCAAACGTTAAGCGTGTGGACCCTAAGGGTTCGAGAACTATGTAGACATGACCGAGACATATCTCCGGTCAATAACCAATAGTGGAACCTTGATGCTCATATTCGCTCCTACATATTCTATGAAGTTATTTATCGTTCAAACCGCATAACAACATATGTTGTTCCCTTTGTCATCGGTATGTTACTTGCCCGAGATTCGATCGTCGGTATCATCATACCTAGTTCAATCTCATCACTGGCAAGTTTCTTTACTCGTTCTGTAATGCATCATCCCGTAACTAACTCATTAGTCACATTGCTTGCAAGCCTCGTTGTGATGTGCATTACCGAGAGGGCCCAGAGATACCTCTTCGATACACTGAGTGACAAATTGTAATCTCGATCTATGCCAACTCAACAAACACCATCGGAGACACCTGTAGAGCATCTTTATAATCACCCATTTACGTTGTGATGTTTGATAGCACACAAGGTGTTCCTCCCGTATTCGGGAGTTGCATAATCTCATAGTCAGAGGAACATGTATAAGTCATGAAGAAAGCAATAGCGATAAAACTAAACGATCATAATGCTAAGCTAACGGATGGGTCTTGTCCATCACATCATCCTCTAATGATGTGATCCCGTGCATCAAATTACAACACATGTCTATGGTTAGGAAACTTAACCATCTTTGATTAACGAGCTAGTCAAGTAGAGGCATACTAGGGACACTCTGTTTGTCTATGTATTCACACATGTACCAAGTTTCCGGTTAATACAATTCTAGCATGAATAATAAACATTTATCATGGTATAAGGAAATATATATATATATAACAACTTTATTATTGCCTCTAGGGCATATTTCCTTCAGTCTCCCACTTGCACTAGAGTTAGTAATCTAGATTACATAGTAATGATTGTAACACCCATGGAGTCTTGCTGCTGATCATGTTTTGCTCCTGAGAGAGGCTTAGTCAACGGGTCTCCTACATTCAGATCTGTATGTTTCTTGCAAATCTCTATGTCTCGCTCCTTGACTTGATCGCGGATGGAATTGAAGCGTCTCTTGATGTGCATGGTTCTCTTGTGAAATCTGGATTCCTTTGCCAAGGCAATTGCACTAGTATTGTCACAAAATACTTTCATTGGACCCGATGCACTAGGTATTACACCTAGATAGGATATGAACTCCTTCATCCAGACTCCTTCAGTTGCTGCTTCCAAAGCAGCTGTGTACTCCGCTTCACAGTGAGATCTCGCCACGACACTCTGCTTGGAACTACACCAACTGACAGCTCCACTATTCAATATAAACATGTATCCGGTTTGTGACTTAGAGTCATCCGGATCAGTGTCAAAGCATGCATCGACGTAACCATTTACGACGAGCTCTGTATCACCTCCATAAATGAGAAACATATCCTTAGTCCTTTTCGGGTATTTCAGGATGTTCTTGACCGCTTTCCAGTGATCCACTCCTGGATTACTTTGGTACCTCCCTGCTAAACTATTAGCAAGGCACACATCTGGTCTGGTACACATCATTGCATACATGATAGAACCTATGGCTGAGGCATAGGGAATGACTTTCATTTTCTCTCTATCTTCTGAAGTGGTCGGGCATTGAGTCTGACTCAACTTCACACCTTGTAACACAGCCAAGAACCCTTTCTTTGATTGATCCATTTTGAACTTCTTCAAAATTTTATCAAGGTATGTGCTTTGTGAAAGTCCAATTAAGCGTCTTGATCTATCTCTATAGATCTTGATGCCCAATATATAAGCAGCTTCACTGAGGTCTTTCATTGAAAAATTCTTATTCAAGTATCCTTTTATGCTATCCAGAAATTCTGTATTATCTCCAATCAACAATATGTCATCCACATATAATATTAGAAATGCTACAGAGATCCCACTCACTTTCTTGTAAATACAAGCTTCTCCAAAAGTCTGTATAAAACCATATGCTTTGATCACGCTATCAAAGCGTATATTCCAACTCCGACATGCTTGCACCAGTCCATAAATGGATCGCTGGAGCTTACACACTTTGTTAGCACCTTTTGGATCGACAAAACCTTCTGGTTGCATCATATACAACTCTTCTTTAAGGTATCCATTAGGGAATGCAGTATTGACATCCATTTGCCAAATTTCATAATCATAAAATGCGGCAATTCTTAACATGATTCGGTCAGACTTAAGCATCGCTACGGGTGAGAAGGTCTCATCGTAGTCAACTCCTTGAACTTGTCAAAAACCTTTCGCAACAAGTCGAGCTTTGTAGACAGTTACATTACCGTCAGTGTCGGTCTTCTTCTTGAAGGTCCATTTATTCTCTATGCCTTGCCTATCATTGGGCAAGTCAACCAAAGTCCACACTTTGTTCTCATACATGGATCCCATCTCAGATTTCATGGCCTCAAGCCATTTCGCAGAATCTGGGCTCATCATCGCTTCCTCATAGTTGGTAGGTTCGTCACGGTCAAGTAACATGACCTCCAGAACAGGATTACCGTACCACTCTGGTGCGGATCTTACTCTGGTTGACCTACGAGGTTCGGTAGTAACTTGATCAGAAGTGTCATGATCATTATCATTAGCTTCCTCACTGATTGGTGTAGGAATCACTGGAACTGATTTTTGTGATGAACTACTTTCCAATAAGGGAGCAGGTACACATAAAGTTCTACTTTCCTCCCACTCACTTCTTTCAAGAGAAACTCCTCTAGAAAGGATCCATTTTTAGCAACTAATATCTTGCCTTCGGATCTGTGATAGAAGGTGTACCCAACTGTCTCCTTTGGGTATCCTATGAAGAAAAATTTCTCCGATTTGGGTTCGAGCTTATCAGGTTGAAGTTTATTCACATAAGCATCGCAGCCCCAAACTTTAAGAAACGACAGTGTGGGTTTCTTGCCAAACCACAATTCATATGGTGTCGTCTCAACGAATTTAGATGGTGCCCTATTTAACGTGAATGCAACCGTCTCTAAAGCATAACCCCAAAATGATAGCGGTAAATTAGTAAGAGACATCATATATCGCACCATATCTAATAAAGTGTGGTTACGATGTTTGGACACAACATTACATTGTGGTGTTCCAGGTGGCGTGATTTGCGAAACTATATCGCATTGTTTCAAATGAAGACCAAACTCATAACTCAAATATTCGTCTCCACGATCAAATCGTAGAAACTTTATTTTCTTGTTACGATGATTTTCCACTTCACTCTAAAATTCTTTGAACTATTCAAACGTTTAAGATTTATGTTTCATCAGGTAGATATACCCATATCTGCTCAAATCATTTGTGAAGGTCAGAAAATAACGATACCCGCTGCGAGCCTCAACACTCATTGGACCGCATACATTAGTATGTATTATTTCCAATAAGTCAGTTGCTCGCTCCATTGTTCCTGAGAACAGAGTCTTAGTCATCTTGCGCATGAGCCATGGTTCGCAAGCATCAAGTGGTTCGTAATCAAGTGATTCCAAAAGTCCATCAACATGGAGTTTCTTCATGCGCTTTACACCAATATGACCTAAATGATAGTGCCACAAATAAGTTGCACTATCATTATTGAACTTATATCTTTTGGCTTCAATATTATTAATATGTGTATCACTACTATTGAGATTCAACAAAAATAGACCACTCATCAAGGGTGCATGACCATAAAATATATTACTCATATAAATAGAACAACCATTATTCTCAGATTTAAATGAATAACCGGCTTGCATCAAACAAGATCCAGATATAATGTTCATGCTTAACAGTGGCACCAAATAACAATTATTCAGGTCTAAAACTAATCCCGAAGATAGATGTAGAGGTACCGTGCCGACAGCGATCACATCGACTTTGGAACCACTTCCCACGCGCATCATCACCTCGTCCTTAGCCAATCTTCGGTTAATCAGTAGCCCCTGTTTCGAGTTGCAAATATGAGCAACAGAACCAGTATCAAATACCCAGGCGCTACTATGAGCATTAGTAAGGTACACATCAATAACATGTATATCAAATATACCTTTCACTTTGCCATCCTTCTTATCCGCCAAATACTTGGGGCAGTTCCGCTTCCAGTGACCAGTCCCTTTGCAGTAGAAGCACTCAGTCTTAGGCTTAGGTCCAGATTTGGGCTTCTTCACTTGAGCAGCAACTTGCTTGCCGTTTTTCTTGAAGTTCCCCTTCTTCCCTTTGCCCTTTTTCTTGAAACTGGTGGTCTTGTTAACCATCAACACTTGATGCTCCTTCTTGATTTCTACCTCCGCAGCCTTTAGCATTGCGAACAGCTCGGGAATTGATCCATCCCTTGCATATTATAGTTCATCATGAAGCTTTTGTAGCTTGGTGGCAGTGATTGAAGAACTCTGTCAATGACACTATCATTAGGAAGATTAACTCCCAGTTGAGTCAAGTGGTTGTGGTACCCAGACATTCTGAGTATATGTTCACTGACAGAACTATTCTCCTCCATCTTGCAGCTATATAACTTATTTGAGACTTCATATCTCTCAATTCAGGCATTTTCTTGAAATATTAACAACAACTCCTGGAACATCTCATATGCTCCATGACATTCAAAACATCGTAGAAATCCGTACATCATGGCACACTGAACTATCGAGTAGTCGTCAGCTTTGCTCTGCCACACGTTCATAACATCTGGAGTTGCTCCTGCAGCGGGTTTTGCACCTAGCGGTGCTTCCAGGACGTAATTCTTCTGTGCAGCAATGAGGATAATCCTCAAGTTACGGACCCAGTCCATGTAGTTGCTACCATCATCTTTCAACTTAGCTTTCTCTAGGAACGCATTAAAATTCAAGGGAACGGTAGCACGGCCATTGATCTACAACAACATAGACATGCAAAATACTATCAGGTACTAAGTTCATGATAAATTAAAGTTCAATTAATCATATTACTTAAGAACTCTCACTTAGATAGACATCCCTCTAGTCATCTAAATGATCAAGTGATCCATATCAACTAAACCATGTCCGATCATCACGTGAGATGGAGTAGTTTTCAATGGTGAACATCACTATGTTGATCATATCTACTATATGATTCACGTTCGACCTTTCGGTCTCAGTGTTTCGAGGCCATATCCGCATATGCTAGGCTCGTCAAGTTTAACCCGAGTATTTTGCATGTGCAAAACTGGCCTGCACCCGTTGTATGTGAACGTACAGCTTATCACACCCGATCATCATGTGGTGTCTCGGCACGACGAACTGTAGCAACGGTGCATACTCAGGGAGAACACTTGTACCTTGAAATTTAGTGAGGGATCATCTTATCATGCTACCACCATACTAAGCAAAATAAGATGCATAAAGGATAAACATGACATGCAATCAAAATAAGTGATATGATATGGCCATCATCATCTTGTGCCTTTGATCTCTATCTCCAAAGCACCGTCATGATCACCATCATCACCGTCTTGACACCTTGATATCCCTCGTAGCATCATTGTCGTCTCGCCAATTATTGCTTCGACGACTATCACTACTGCTTAGTGATAAAGTAAAGCAATTACATGGCGATTGCATTTCATACAATAAATTGACAACCATAAGGCTCCTACCAGTTGCCGATAACTTCTACAAAACATGATCATCTCATACAACAATTTATATTTCATCACGTCTTGACCATATCACATCACAACATGCCCTGCAAAAACAAGTTAGACGTCCTCTACTTTGTTGTTGCAAGTTTTACGTGGCTGCTACGGGTTTCTAGCAAGAACTATTCTTACCTATGCATCAAAACCACAATGATTTGTTGTCAAGTGTGTTGTTTTAACCTTCAACAAGGACCGGGGGCAGTCAAACTCGATTCAACTAAAGTTGGAGAAATAGACACCCGCCAGCCACCTGTGTGCAAAGCACATCGGTAGAACCAGTCTCATGAACGCGGTCATGTAATGTCGCTCCGGGCCGAATCAAAGTAAGATGATGCTGGTAAGCAGTATGACTATTATCGCCCACAACACAGTGTGTTCTACTCGTGCATATAACATCTACGCATAGACCTGGCTCGGATGCCACTGTTGGGAAACATAGTATTTCAAAAAAAATTACCTACGATCACGCAAGATCTATCTAGGAGATGCATAGCAACAAGAGGGGAGAGTGTGTCTACGTACCCTCGTAGACGGAAAGCGGAAGCGTTTAGTAACGCGGTTGATGTAGTCGAACGTGTTCGCGATTCAACCGATCCAAGCACCGAACGTACGGCACCTCCGTGTTCAGCACACGTTCAGCTCAATGACGTCCCTCAAGCTCTTGATCTAGTTGAGGATGAGGGAGAGTTTCGTCAGCATGATAGCATGTTGACGGTGATGATGAAGTTACCGGCGTAGGGCTTTGCCTAAGCACTACAATGATACGACCGAGGTGTGTAACCGTGGAGGGGGGCACCACACACGGTTAAGAGAAGATTTGGTGTGTCTTTGGGGTGCCCCCCTCCCATGTATATAAAGGGGGGAGGAGAGGAGGCCGACCCAAGGGGGGCGCACCAAAGGGGGGAGTTCTACATGGACTCTCGGTCCAAGTAGGATTGGCCCCCCCTCCCCTTTCCTTTTCGAAGAAGGAGGGAAGGGGAACGAGGTGGAGGAGAAGAAGGAAAGGGGGGTCGGCCCCCCAACCCTAGTCCAATTCGATTTGAGCTTGGGGGGCGCACGCCTCCACCTGTCACCGCCTCCTCTGGTCCACTAGGGCCCATGAAGGCCCATTAACCCCCCGTGGGGTTCCAGAATAGCCCCGGTACTTCGGGAAATGTGTGAACCTTTCCGAAACCATTCCGGTGTCCAAACATAACCTTCCAATATATCAATATTTACGTCTCGACCATTTCGAGACTCGTCGTCATGTCCGTGATCTCATTCAGGACTTCGAACAAACTTCGGTTCATCAAATCACATAAGTCATAATACAAATAGTCATCAAACGTTAAGCGTGTGGACCCTACGGGTTCGAGAACTATGTAGACATGACCGAGACATATCTCCGGTCAATAACAAACAACGAAACCTGGATGCTCATATTGGCTCCTACATATTCTACGAAGATATTTATCGGTCAAACCGCATAACAACATACGTTTTTCCCTTTGTCATTGGTATGTTACTTGCCCGAGATTCGATTGTCGGTATCATCATACCTATTTCAATCTCATCACTGGCAAGTCTTTTTACTCATTCCTTAATGCATCATCCCGTAACTAACTCATTAGTCACATTGCTTGCAAGGCTCATAGTGATGTGCATTACCGTGAGGGCCCAAACATACCTCTCCGATACATGGAGTGACAAATCCTAATCTCGATCTATGCCAACTCAACAAACACCAACGGAGACACCTGTAGAGCATCTTTATAGTCACCCTATTATGTTGTGACGTTTGATAGCACACAAGGTGTTCCTCCGGTATTCGGGAGTTGCATAATCTCATAGTCAGAGGAACATGTATAAGTCATGAAGAAAGCAATAGCAGTAAAACTAAACGATCATAATGCTAAGCAAACGGATGGGTCTTGTCCATCACATCATTCTCTAATGATGTGATCCCGTTCATCAAATGACAACACATGTCTATGGTTATTAAACTTAACCATCTTTGATTAATGAGCTAGTCAAGTAGAGGCATACTAGGGACACTCTGTTTGTCTATGTATTCACACATGTACCAAGTTTCCGGTTAATACAATTCTAGCATGAATAATAAACATTTATCATGATATAAGGACATATAAATAAAAACTTTATTATTGCCTCTAGGGCATATTTCTTTCACCGAATACCTGCACAAACAAACACCAACCTTGCACCCAGCGCGATAAAGGGGTTGTCAATCCCTTCACGGTTATTTGCAACATGAGATCTGATAGAGATGGATAAATGGTGGTATTTTTGGTTTATAGATCGGAAAGTAAAAGATTGCAAAGAAAGAAATAGGAAACTAGAATTGTAGATCAGAAACTTATATCATGGAAAATATACCTGGGGGCCATAGGTTTCACTAGAGGCTTCTCTCAAGATAGAAATTAATACGGTGGGTGAACAAATTACTACCGAGCAATTGATACAAAAGCGCAAAGTTATGACGATATCTAAGGCAATGATCTTGAATATAGGCATCATGTCCATGTCAAGTAGACCGAAACGATTTTGCATCTACTACTATTACTCCACACAACAACCGACTCCTGCCTGCATCTAGAGTATTAAGTTCATAAGAACAGAGTAATGCATTAAGTAAGATGACATGATGTAGTGGAATTAACTCAAGCAATATGATGAAAACCCCATCTTTTTATCCTCGATGGCAACAATACAATACATGTCGGTTCCCCTTCTATCACTAGGATCAAGCACTGCAAGATTGAACCGAAAGCTCAGCACTTCTCCCATTGCAAGAAAAACCAATCTAGTTGGCCAAATCAAATCGATAGTTCGAAGAGACTTGCAAAGATATCAAATCATGCATATAAGAATTCAGAGGAGATCCAAATAATATTCATAGATAAGTTGATCATAAATCCACAATTCATCGGATCTCGGCAAACACACCGCAAAAGAGTATTACATCGAATAGATCTCCAAGAACATCAAGGAGAACATGGTATTGAGAATCAAAGTGAGAGAAGAAGCCATCTAGCAACTAGCTATAGACCCGTAGGTCTTTGGTAAACTACTCACGCTTCATCGGAGAGGCAATGGTGTTGATGTAGAAGCCCTTCGTGATCGAATGCCCCTCTGTCAGGATGCCGGAAAAGGCCCCAAGATGGGATCTCATGGGTACAGAAGGTTTTGGTGGTGGAAAAGTGGTTCTGTGGCTCCCCTGGAAGTTTTCGGTGTATAGGACTATATATAGGAGGAAGATCTAGGTCAGGAGAACACTGAAGGGCCCACAAGCTTGGGGCGCGCCCTCCACCCTTGTGGCCGCCTCGTGGCTCTTCTGACTTCCACTCCAAGTCTCCTCGATGTCTTCTGGTCCAAGAAAAATCATCGCAAAAGTTTTATTCCACTTTGTTTGGTATTCCTTTTCTGTGAAAATATAAAACAAGGAAAAAATAGAAACTAGCACTTGGCTCTAGGTTA
The DNA here is from genome assembly GCF_003073215.2 of Triticum urartu. Lineage (NCBI taxonomy): Eukaryota > Viridiplantae > Streptophyta > Magnoliopsida > Poales > Poaceae > Triticum > Triticum urartu. Next base: position 200,330,158 of record NC_053027.1, on the reverse strand, counting down.
ATAGGTTAGTCCCAAAAATGATATAAAACTAGATGGCACCCTGCGCGTTCCTACGGGATTTTGTTGTCTTGAAGGTGATAACAATTGGAATTGATTCTATGATATGTTTCATTTGCATGGAATGAAATTTGTACATGTTTTATAGAACACAACACTGGCATGATGAATTAAACAATTGAAAAGTAAAAAGATATTGGAAAACCCATGAGCTGAAATGGCTCCTGGCTTCCTACTTTATCCTTCATGGTCTGTTTTTGAACATAGTCAAATGGCCATATGAAATGGATAAGGTGCCAAGATCTAAATCACTCCATATATTAACACTTTGTTTAAAAATAATTTAGAATAGCGGCAACCCATAGCATTGATCAATGTAGTTTATTGTTGTGCAAAATACAAAAAATAATCTAGAGAATCTTAGGGGGTCTTAATCACATAATATTTATCATGGTTTTATATTTCCTTTTGGTCAGTAGCAAGATCCACCATTATCACTGGACACTCGTACAACCGCGTCTCTTATGAATTCACATATCCTGGCATACATCTAGTTCAATCAGCCAAACTGCGAAGTCCAAAGACCAGACAACTCAAATGTCACTACAAAAAAATACACTTCCGTGATGATACGTGTTTGTCACAGTAGGTCGCGTTTTTTGTCATGCATGTACATACATGACAAAATTATGACAGAATCAAGATAGTCATACCTGTGCTGTCGTAGAAGTGTTCCATGACATTACCAAAATTATCATCACGGAAGTGTCCACTTCCATGACGATAAATCGCGCGTCACAGAAGTGCTTTCGTCAAGGGTGACCGACACATGGCATCCACCGTAACGGAACACTATTAAGCTATCGGGTCAGGTTTTGGATCCATAACCCGTTAACAGCCCCGACCAATGGGGATTTTCCACGTGTAAAATCATCATTGGCTAGAGGAAACATGTGTCGGCTCCTCGTTGGGACAGATGTCATCCACTCACTAGACAGAAGGCGCCTATGATACATTGACACGTGGCATGGCCCAACAATGGCCCATTCCTGTGAAAAGGCCGGCCCATTTGACTTGGTCAAAAGCTGGCGGGCCGGCCCATGGAAAGCCTATTAACGGCCTGTTCGCATATAGCCCATTTACAGCCCGCTAACCCAAGGCTCGTTACGCCCTATCTGAATTAGGACCAGTAGCGTCATCTGGGCCATCCAATATGATTCCAACCTGTTTTCACTTCTGGCCCATGTATTGCCCATGACGTCTTTCGGCCCATATGAGGCCCTTTGTAACTCTTGGCCCATTAGTGGCCCGTGCTGAAACTGGCCCGTAATGAACAGTGTATTACTTTACACCCATTAACGGCCCGTGGTGAAACTGGACCATAATGAACAGTGTGTCACTTTATACCCATTCACGACCCGTTATTCCGTTGGGCCGTTTCCAGCCCAAGTTAACTTTCGGCCTTCTGAAGGCCCATTTATTCTTGGGCTCATTTGCAGCATTCGGTTACTTACGGCCCGTTACTGTCATTTTCTGCTTGTGGGCCAAATTCAGCCCGTCGTTACAGTCGGCCCGTTTGTGGACCGTTAGTCTGTTAGGCCATTTTCATAGCATCACCAAATACGGCATATTAACGGCCCGTTATGGTTAGCCCATAAAACGTATGATTTCCATTAAAGGCCTGTCTACGGCCCATTAAAGGCCCGTACAAGACCCATAAATGAGTCGGCGGCCCATGGATCTTATGAGACGTAGAAGGCCCATGGATCATATGAGACATAGAAGGCCCATGGATCCGACGGCCTGTGAAGGGCCATCGTCGGGCTAGTTGGCCCCCGTTTGAATGATATAGCATATTCAAAGAATTATCCTACTCAATACTATCACCTCTAAAAAGCATACACTATACAACAAAGAGATCAAGGCATAGAAAGGTAGAATAATCCTACACTATACAATAAAGAAATTACAGCCGATTATACCCACTGGGCATTATGGTTCGGCACAGGTGATAATAAAGCATACACAAACAACAAATTACATACATTGGGCAAATACAGCTCATACATCATGGACGCGCATCAACTTAACTCCATTTGAACTATAATCTCTTCAGAAAATAGGATTGGCCGGATTCAGATAGCACAAATTTCAGTCTGCAAAATCTCCAATTCCTTCATGGTTACCTCTGTGTCTTGTTTCGTTTTTTTACTCCTGCATCTAATACCTGCATGTACAGTCTCAACTTGTTGATTATACATTGACAATCATGTACACATTGTCTTGCCACCTCTAGTTGATGCTCGAGAACATCGGCACATTCCAATTCCAATCCATAATCATTCGGTAATGGCCATGCCGCACTGCTCGCAGATCTTTGTGTTGATGTCACTTCATCCTGAAATGTTTCTGTAAGTACACATGACTAGGGCAAAAATATTGTTACAACAGTGAAGCGAACAAGACACTTATTTTGTACTACATGGCAAAACAGGACTAACAATAATGTTACACGTCCCTTTCGAAAAAAATGTTACACGTCATGAAGCATAAGCAGGTGATATTTTAAAAATTATAAAAAAGATAGTCTGTGCAGCCTGCATACAGAAATCCCTCTTAGCTCACCAGAGGAGCATGATGTTGGGGCCCAATCGAAAAAACAGACAAGTTACAAATTTAGACAGCACGTTGCATATAAGTAAGCAAGCAGTTGGCCATTCTGTGCCTCAATTAAAGTCTTAGGGAGCATAATGAACAGCAAAGGGTTTCATACAAACATACTACAGCAGGAAAAACTATGCAATGATTAGCGTAGTATAAACCAGATTGTGAGCCTCATGCAATAATAGTTGGTTAATAGACTTCAAAGCTTCAGGCACACTTCGGCAGAGTAATTAAATGGTAAGGCCTTTAATTATGTTAACTAATAGTGATACAAGTACCGAACATCAGGCATGATTATTTGGGCATCTCATTAACTGAGGAAAAATAAAGCAATTGAAAAGAGAAAATTAACTATGCCTGAAACAAACAAGGAATTGAACTGTTGAGTTGCGTACGGTGACTTACCTTAGCAGGTTGAAAAGGCTCAGCGCAGCTCCTACTTCTCTTGCAAGGCTCCTTCCTAACATCTTGTACTTGGAAATCCTCAATCTTATCTTCATTGCACCCCCTCTGCAAGGTGACACAAACTAGTTACTCGTCTCCTTGGAAGATAAATATGCATACTTTCCAGCCTGTGAACACAAAAGAATGAGATTATAACAAAACAACACCACATAATGAAACATGCCGCATCTCTTGCACTTGCACACAATGAAATGAGCATTTACTATGGCTGCACTATGTAAAAACTAGGCATACCTTCGAACTGGATCTCCAGGTTCTCTTGGAGAGCCTACTGTAGTGCACAGCCAAACCTTTATGTCACCTATGAGTTAGACAGGTCCCCACTACAGCAGCCCTTAGTGTTTAAATCGTTGACAAGATCTCTTAGAGTGTTAGGTCAAGAACAGCAAGTAATCAAAGCAAACAATCCTAGTATGGCTGGCTGATGCAAACAAGCAATTGAACAGATGTGTGAGCAAATCTTACATATCAAGAAAAGAAGCAAAGAAGGAGGCTTAAAGACCATCACTTGACTGACCAGATTTAAGGGGCATTTAAACATCATGTGCAACATATGAACTAACATAAACATTGCATATTCTAGATTCTACAATGGAATGCACATGTATTAGGTTATGCCATGTATGATGATGCCTAAATGTACAGATAGCAGGCAGGAGTGATTCATCACTGCACGCACAATTGAATTGCAGGTTAAGGGCCAGTTCGATCCCGCCTTTTTAGGGAATATTGTCAAAATAAGACATAAAAGATGTAAAGAAGTCATTTTTGAGTTATGGGCTTGGGCTTAACAAATTTTGCTTTGGAGGGGGGTGTTCCAGGTAGAACCTCACTAAAAATTGAAGGGAAGGAGAATAGTGAAATGGCTCTGTTGTCTGCCTATATTACACTCAAAATGCAACTGCTGACGCCCATGTCACACCCGACCCTCAAGTAAAAACAAACACGCAAGCATTCATTGCCCTGCCCGCTTGCATCTCCTCTCCCCTTTCCCTCTACCTCGATCCCGTGCCTGCAGCACTAGGGTTCCTCCAGCGAGCCGTCGCCACTGGTCCCATCTGGCCTGGTCCTCGACGATGCTATGTCCAGCTAGGCTACATGGCCGGCGGGTAGGGCCAAATCTCCCTAGCTACTCCTCCCTCTAGTGCCGCCCCTCATTCTCATGGTCTCCAGCAGCTGCTCCACTATGGTTCGTCCAACGCACTACTGCGGTGGGCGTGCACAACTACGGCTGATGCCACACTGCGGCAAAAGGCACCTTATTCCCCCTCCCCTCCTCCCAGGCCATGGCCTTGAGGCGCTGTTGAAGGATGAGCTCATCCAACAAGGTGAGGATCTCCACTGATTTTTTGCCAAATTTTCATTCTGATCCACTATACGATGAATTGCTATGAGCTGCTTCTGCTGCTGCTATATGATGCATTGCTATGAGCTGCTCCTAATGCTGCTATATGATGAATTGCTATGAGTTGCTGCTGTTGTATGATGAGTTGCTATGAGTTGCTCCTGCTGCTATATGATGAATTGCTATGAGCTGCTCCTGCTGCTATATGATGAGTTGCTACAAGCTGCTCCTGCTGCTGCTATATGATGAATTGCTATGAGCTGCTCCTGCTGCTGCTATATGATGAATTGCTATGAGCTGCTCCTGCTGCTGCTATATGCTGAATTGCTATGAGCTGCTCCTGCTGCTGCTATATGATGAATTGCTATGAGCTGCTGCTGCTATATGATGAATTGCAGACTGCTGCTGCTGTATGATGAGTTGCTATGAGCTGCTGCTGCTATATGATGCTTTCAGGTGGTGCTGCTATACGATAATAACCAGCCACTTGGACCATCAAATTTCAATAAACAAAAGGTCTTCATTTAAATGTGGTTCATGCGTTCTTCGTTTAAATTAGGCAATGGGATCTCTATGGAAAACATTGACCAAAGTAGATTGTGCCAAGTAGATGGTATCTTTGTATTTGCATTTTGAGCAAATAGTGATGGTCTATTTTCCTATCATATTAATTACTGCACTGGGTTCAATTTGTGATGTTTGCAAGTCAAATTAATTTCCATATGGGCAGAAAAATGAAAAAAAAATGCAATCTAGACTTTCCACTGATCATACCAAAGCTAAGCTGAAAACGCAATGAAAAGAACTGGTTGGCTTATTACATGGAGCTTATATTCACAGGTGCTTATTTTCTTAGGATAACTCGTAATAACTGTCCCTTAGAAACTTGGCTAATAGAACTGGCATACAAATAACATGTCACGATGATTGCAATGGAGGAGTGATGTACCATAGCACACTGTATAGGCTCACCGTTGCCTCTCCTTTTTTGCGATGTTCCATGAAATTGCCACATAAATCTTGTACTTTTTCATTGTGTAACCCTATCTGCAAGTTGACACGGCTAATTTCAGACATCTCTACATGATACTACATTGCATATCCCTTGCGCATATTTAAACCACCAATTAACGATTGTGGGCGTACCATAAACTAGACATGACTCTGTATGCTGGATTAGCAGGCACTCTAAGGGAGCCTAATGTAGTGCACTAGAATTCCTACATGCCACCTACGATTTTGTGTAATGTATTGCCCTTGTTCCTAAATATATATCTTTGTAGAGATTCTAGTATGGACCACATACAGATGTATATAGATCCATTTTCGAGTGTAGATTCACTCATTTTGCTCCGTATGTAGCCTATAGTGGAATCTCTAGAAAGACTTATATTTAGGAACGGAGGTACGAGGTAGTATCATGTATGACATCTACATATCTAATTTAGCAGCCAGTAGTAGAAATCATTGTCTGCACATAGGGATTACTGGTTGAAAATCCTAGCAAATCACGCTGGTAGGCATAGAACAATACAAGAGAGAGACGCGCTTACAAGATCATAGCAATGCCTCAGTCCAGGATCTTGGTTAGCCAAGCTATTAGATCTAGAAGAAACATCGTCCTTGTAGTTTTTGCTAGCTGCATAACAGGTAACAGCGACTGGTTAGTATATTTGAAGTACATCGGGCAGGTGATGCTGGACGGGTTTAAAGGTGACAAGTACCTAGGCCGTGGTGGGGGCTTGGCATCTCTCTAGACGGTGGGAATCAGGTTAGAAACGTCGAGGGTGATGATGATGCACTGGCTGTCGGGGTCCGGTAAGGAGATCTAGAACCGTCGAGTAGGGTGTTTGTGGAGCGGCTCCGGTAGGGTGGACTACGGTGTGGGTGAAGCGGATCTGTGGCCGTGGACGAGGGCGTAGGTGAAGCTGCTCCGGTGGTTGGGTTAAGGATGGTGTCGACGACGCGGATCTGCGGCCGTGGACGGGGCGTCAGAAGCTACTCCAGTGGTTGGGTTAAGGATGGAGTCGACGATGCGGATCTGCGGCCGTGGACGGGGCGTCAGAAGCTGCTCGGGTGGTTGGGTTAAGGGTGGTGTCGACGATGCGGATCTGCGGCCGTGGACGGGGCGCCAAAAGCTGCTCCGGTAGGTTGGATGAGGGTGCAAGGAAGCGGATCTGAGGCCGTGGACTTGTGAGTTGGCCAAGCGGCCCCGGTAGGGTTGAGAATGGTATAGGTGAAGCTACTCAGATAGGGTTGACGATGGTGTCGGCGAAGCGGCTCCGGTAGGGTTGTGGAAGGTGTCGGCGAAGCAACTCCGGTAGGGTTGAGGAAGGTGTCGGCGAAGAGGATCAGAGGCCCTCGACGGGGGCGTCGGTGGGGCGGCTCCGGGCAGTGTGGACGAAGCGTCTCCAGTGGGGAGTACGAATGAGCAGCTGCAGATGCGCGGCGGTTGACGAGAGTACCGGCGAAGCAGATCCGGCGTCGTGGACAAGGCCGACACTGAATGGGCTGTGGTACAGTGGTGGATGAGCAGTCTACTTGTTTCTAGGGGAGGTGGGAGGGGTAGATGCGGCCGGAGAAGCAGATCCGGGCGGTGGACGCTGCTGGCAGTGAATGGGCTATGGTACGCCGGTGGATGAGCACTCTAGGGTTTTGATAGGGGAGGGGAGAAAGGGCGATGAAGTACGGACAGCATGATGTAAGATGCTCTAGTGCCGTGGAGTTAGTCGTTTTGTGGGAGGGGTGAGGAAATCGGGGTGCCGTGTAGTGGGGGAACCGGAAGTTACCAAAGCAGCCCCGACCTATCATGTTGATGAGGACGGTATTGTAACTGTTGGTCTCCGTGCACCAAGGACAAAAGGGGGATTTCGCATGCTAAAGACTAAGGTGGCGGAAATTTTAGAAGGAGGCGGGAGATTTTGCCGCCCGCGGGATCGTTCGTATCCAGTTTCAACTAATTTTGGACCATGCTAGCGGGAAGGTCAAGCTAGACTGTGTACACGGGGCACGCGTCAGCAGTTAATAACTGGTGTGAAGTCCTCCCCGGAAAAAAGACAATAACTCGGGATGATGCGCCGATAACTTGGACGTTCACACGGGCACGGCCAATCGTACGGGTGTAGTGGCGTTCACAAAAAAAGGGATCAAACGCTCAGCCTATGTATTTCTCGTGTAAATAGATAATTTAGTGCCATTGGTTATTTACTTCAAACATAATGCATTGACGTGTTAGTGTAGAGGCGCACAAAAAGAAATGGATATTGTAGTCAGCTACTTAAAAGTGTTACCTCATATGATACATAGCCTCCATTTCATAAATTGTGTACCCGTTGAATTCATATATGAATATTACATATATTACTTTAAAATAGAAACTTAAATCATCCAAGACTAATGAATTTGAATGCAAGAGTAACAATGGTGCATGTACATGATAGCTACATTGGTTGTTTGAAGAAACATCACTGTTACTTTGGCATGCAGAACTGAAAAGGTTTATTTAAATAGAAAAAATGTGATATGTGAGTGTCCAATCTTTATAGCGTTGAATCGATATTGTACCTTTGGCCATGATACGAAGTAGATATTGACTTATGTTCAAGCGATGCACGTCCACAGTCACTAGATAGTGATACGTGAATGAATTGTGCAATCTCTCTCACACGCATACATATCTCATTTCCCTGTGGGCATCAGAATCACACACGCGCACTTCGTGTATTTCTCTCCCTCCGTCAGGGTTAAATTCGTCTTTCTACCCTGTCCTACAAGTGTCTCACACAGAAACACACACGCTCTCTATGTCTAACACGCCCACCCCTTTAATTCCGCCCACCCACAGCCACTAATGTCTCAAAGTATAATAATGTCTCTCACACATATGCTATCTACCTATCCCTTAATATAGCTAGATATGTGTCACACAAACTCCTCCCTACTAGCAAGATGCTCATGCGTTGCACGGAACATCAAGATGCATTTTTATGAGAAGTTTATCTTGTGGAAGAAAAGGATGAACGAGGGAATAGCTTATTTGCAAATGCGGAGAGGGGTGTGGGTATCTTTTTGCAAAATTGCCATAGTTTCCTTCCTGTCCGTCGGATATAATTGGATGACCTATATTGCAGGATGGCAGGAAAACCATCATCACCAACTCTATTTTTTTAATAAGAGTAGAGATATGTGAGTGTCACTGCCCCCCCCCCACACACACACCCACACTTCCCAACACCGAAGGAGTAGGGTGACACCTCAATCTTGATACTAATCTATCGACTGGCTTCTCTCTCAAACATACACACACACACACTGCCCGGCACCGAAGGAGTAGGGTGGCACATCGATCTTGATAATAATCTATCTACTCCTCTTTCAAACACACACACACACACAGACACTCGCTAGTTGTGCCTCTGTGCCTACCGCGCACACTCTCGATACGTCTTTCTCTCCCCCCCCCAACAATGATAGCAGAAGGGTGACAACTTGATCTGATCATAATCTGTCAATTGGTTTCTCTCTCAAACATTGTGTCTCGGTGCCTCGCTCGGTAGCCCCCTCGATATGTAGACTTCTCGCACGCGCACAGCTGTAGTGACGATGATGCTGAACCTAGTGTGCCTTGTTTTTACCGGCCTCATGTGATAGTTTTCACCCTGTTTTCTGTTAATTAACAAGGCAACCTTTTCTTTGTTACTACTAGTGAATCTGAAATCATTCGGGGCAGACATCAGATATATCACTTCAACCCAATTATCGCAGCAGCTATTTTAAAAGAAATTAGCTAGCTGCCCGTGCGTTGCACGGAACATCAAGATGCATTTGTATGAGTAGTTTATCTTGTGAGAGAAAAGGTTGAACGAGGGAAGGCCTTATTTGCGAACGTGGAGAGACGTGTGGGTATATTTTTGCAAAATTGCCATAGTTTCTTTCCTATCCGTTAGATATAAATCCAACGGCCTATATTGCAGGATGGCACACACACCATCATCACCAACTCTGTTTTCTACTCCCTCCGTCCGAAAATACTTGTCATCAAAATTGATAAAAAGAGATGTATCTAAAACTAAAATACGTCTAGATACATTTCCTTTTATCCATTTTGATGACAAGTATTTCTGGACGGAGGGAGTATTGGTCTTTTTAGAGATTTTAACAAGTGACTATGACCGGACCTTACCAACATACTCAAAAAAGAAGTCCATAATATTGATGTTACCCTCTTTTCTTGGCGGTGCAGTGCCATCTGGATACCTCATAAATAAATAAAGTACTACATGATACTAATATATGATACATGGCGCAGGAGTACTAAGTATTATTAATACTGTTTTGCTAGAACTCATCTAGATGACATATAATTTGGTCTCATTCATCTTTTATAGCCATTGGATGTGATGCTATATAAGATGCGTGTGTGCTGACGTGGGTTGTATTTGTTCTTGTGCAACGAACTGACCACTGCATGTCATGTTTGATAGTCTCAAGTCATTAAAAGCATACAAGCCCCACATCTCTTCTTGGTTGATTCCTCTATTTATGTCAAAAAATAAGAAACAACGTGAGAGTTAATGCACCACGCCTATGTGTTTATTATTTGGTTTTCGTAAGATGACTTAATACTCACCTAGATGGAGGGAGTATTCGATTTGACAGCGGGCGGTGCAGTTCCCGATACGGCTTTAATGCAGACGAGGGAGGGAGTAGCGGTTCCTGATATGTTGAACGACCAATGCATCCTCATTCAATTAATGCATGAGGGAAGTAATGGGAGGAGGTCCGGGAAAAGAGGCTGCACGATGTGAATGCAACGCAGTTTGCACTCCACAATGGAGAGTAACACACACTAGTAGTATACACATATTCCTAGACTATGTTACTACCTTCATAGTGGGTAGTAACTCAAGTGTGGTAACATGTAAAGATTCATTTATTAGGTTATAGACTCATATTGCATTGAGACATGTGATGTTACAGTAACTAGCTAAGTTACTACAACTACCTCTCTCCTCATTAACTCATTGCCACATAAGTAAATTTGCTGAGTTGGACTCGATGTTACTACTGAAGTTACTCCCACTGTGGCTAGTCTCATTGCCCTCATATAAAGGCGCCCCTCGATTCCAATGCATCTACCACATCGTACGCACCTAAGCATTTGCCTAAGCACCTACACTAAGCGCAAAAGAGCTCAATCCAGACCCATGGAGGCGATGCTTGTGAGTGGCCAGCAGCTACTCCAGATGGTCCACGACACCGGCCTGCGGCATGGCACCGAGGATCGTCTCCAGACGGTGTTGGAGACCGGCTGGTGGATGGCCGCCTTCGACACCAACTACGACTCTTAGTTGGACCAGATGATCATTGCCACCAGCAACAAGTTCACCGTCCTCAAGAAGCTCGCAGACGACATCGCCGTACTCCTCCAGCCTGCGCGCCCGGGCTCCTCATTGCCTGCCACCCTAATTGGCCTCCACGGCCGGAACCTCTTTCAAGCACTGGTGGTCCTGCGACTTCCCGTCGACGCCATGAAGAATGTCCACCTGGAGGTCGCGCTCGCAGCGAGGCACCTCACCCTGCAAGAATTCGTCGACCTACACATCCACACATACGAGGAAATCATGTATAGAGGTATCTACAAGGCCAATGAGGACGCTACGATGTTTGCCTTCCTCAACCGACTGGAAGCCTTGGATGCCTATGCTGAGAAGCACCTTGACCTCGCCACAAAAGCCGCCGCTCCTTAGCCGTCGGTCGGATGAAAATTTGATGGTGCGGGAGTACGGATCGGAGCACAGCAGCGGAGCAGGCAAACAGCGTCCAATCGGGTGTGTCTGTGGTAGAAAGTTGATGGTCGCCGCAGTTCAGCTGGCCCGCATGTCATGCACACAAAGGCAGAGGAGCGGTGGGGCCGAGAGGGATGAGGGGCACGTCGGGGGGATGAGGATCCCCTAACGCGAACAATCCTACCATTATGTCACTGACATGTGGGACCCATAAGCGTGGGTCCCACCTGTCAGCGAAGGAAAGGTAGGGCAAGGCAGTGATAGCCACGTCAGAGGATCCATGTCCATGTAGGGGGACGTCGTGCTGTGGGTTGGAGCGGCGTCGTGGGAATCGCGTGCGGGTGTGGCAGTGGTAGAAACAAGAAACATGATGGTTGCCGTGGTTCAACTTCCATGGACAAGCTGTCATGTCTGCTGACACATGTATATCCAAACTAGAGTGTTTAAATTTCAAGCATGTGAACAAGTATTATTCTACTACTTTGGATCCATTGCAATGCACGGGCCAGCACATTGGTAGTAGTAGTGTCCATCTCTATCTCTAGAGGCCTTCCCTCGTTCATCCTTTTCTCTCACAAGATAAACTACTCATACAAATGCATCTTGATGTTTCATGGAACGCACGAGGATGTTTCCTTGGGGGTCTCTCCAGCGCGGCGTGGCCGTAGTTGCAAGTTGACGCCCCTTGAGACGCTGACATTGAGGGGCACACGGATTTCCTCCGATGAGCAGGTAAGATGAGTTTGATCACGTAGTAAATGCATTCTAAAGACTACTTCCGTGTCCATTTCCCAATTCTCCCCCTGCCCACTATTTCACAGGTTAGGCTCGGTGCGAGTGGATATTGGCTTGCATATGTACAAGGTTTGGATGCAAATGAAGACGAAGGGGAGGTTAAGAAGCCGAGGAGAATCGGTTCCCGATGGAGAAGTAAATGGGAAAAGTGGCGTGCAAGCAGTTGATTAGACGGCTAGGTAGACTAAACGAAAAGGCTATGTGGGTAGACTGATGAGTCGTACCTGGTCGTGTACGTGCCCATCCTTCCAGATAGGTGGGACCTATGCAAAATTATAAAAAAAATGTGTCGTGGTTTTTTTTGAGCGCGTGAGTGGGAGACACAACATTCTCTGGTTAAGGAATACTCCCTCCGTTTAGGTGAGTATAAGTCACCTTATGAAAATCAGGTTTTCCCAAAACCTTTAGGCGTGGAGCATTAACTTCCAGCTCGATCCCCTCCCAGCCTCGTTAGCCAGCATTCTCTTCCTCTGCTGCCGCGTTCTACCTTTCCATTTTTCCTCTTCTCAAGTGTGGAACAATATGCATGCCGTCCTTGATGCACTAGAACAACCACTGCATGCATCACGGCAGGGCGTTGATTGGGCATGCACGAGAATTTGGTTCTGCTCGCAATATGGATGATACTTGAACGATGAAGTGAACAGGCATGCTAGCACGGGAGACCTATTTCCGCTATACAATACAAGAGTACTCATGTTCCTACTACTACTACTACTACTACTAGTAGTAGTAGTAGTAGTAGGAGTAGTAGTAGTACAACTGTGGTACACTTGATGGTCAAAATACTATTCATCCGGTCTTCACAGTGAAGTGACAACACCCTGCGCCTGACACTAGTCCCGGCGGCGTGTTCGGGTTACCAAAGTCAGCCTCACCCTGTGCACTGTGCAGTCTGTCACCGCCGCTGTACAGCACATTGGCGCCTCGCCTCGTCTCCCTCTCCGCTCCCATAGCACCACTCCATCTCCATCACCTTCTCCATCTCCGTCTCCATCTCACTGTGCCCCTGTGTACCGTCGCCTCCCCCAGTACCACTATTCCCTCGCTAGCCGCTCCAGCACCAACATCCTTGTCCCCCATAAATCAAGCCCCCTTCCAAACTCCACCATGGCCGAACGTGAACCGTGCAGCATCCATATGAGCCGCGATTGGAGCAATCTCCCTAGTGACATCCTCGACCTCTGTTGTTCGTGTATGGATATGTTGAGCGCCCTGCGGCTGGTTGCATGCTCGAGGGACATGCACACGGCCATCGTCGAAGCGAGGCCTAAGCTTTTCAAGACACCCTGCTTGCTGCTATCTGGTCTTGCGAGATTGGCTCACCATGATACGGAGGCATGCATGATGCCCCTCGATTTCAATCCGATCTCCATTAGCTGAAACTTCTTTGCAGGTATGTAGTGGGTCGCCGTACATCATTTCCCTCGACATCGATCCAATCACCATCGCCTGAAACTTCTTGGCAGGTATGTACTGGGTCGGCATGAACTCCCACTAGATGGCTGCCTTCAGAGAAGACGATAAAAAGTTGGTGCTCATGAACTGCTAGACCTCCCATGAGATTATCCTTCCTCCGTTGGATTATATAGAGTATTACCATCGCGGTCCAAGTCATCTAGATTACTACGTCAGTTGGACGGACCTTATTTTGCAGAAGATTGTAATCTGCCAAGTGCCCACACGACATGTGAATTACGCAGACTTCAAGCTAATTGCCTTATTCGACCACGGACTCGCCTATCTTTACGCCGGTGCCTTCTTTAGCTAGAGACAACTCGGCTCGCAGTGGATCATCGTCAAAGCTGATACACACTTCTGTGATGCTATTGAACACAATGGCATCATCTACGCAATCGACAAAGCAGATGGCACAACGTATTGCTGGGATGGCGCATGTAAGTTGTTTCCGTCTCATGTTAATGATGACGCCATGACACTGTCTAAATTTTTTTGTGATGATTGGCATATCCCTGTTTGAGCAGAATTTGAGTAGAACTATGGCAATGTATTAGAGACACTGTAAATTAGCTATATTTGGAATGAGTTAATTCATGCGATTGTGACCATGTCATTACATCAAATTTGTACCCTGAACAAACGGTTAGGAATATATGGATATTATCCTTATTTTATAGTAATCTATATACTACTACTAAATATGAGTGTGTATCAATGGCCATGTTAGTTTCCTCATTTTCATGATGTAGAAACATGCACCACACTGTTGGTTTCATCTAACCATACATTAGGGAAGTAAATGTGCATATGGAGAACTCTATATTTGGAGGTAATGAAATCCTCCAATGCTTACCATGTGTACATACCTATATTCACCCTTCAGCAATCAATGGCTAGAATAATATCCTCACAAAAATTTTGCCCACAGAACACGAGTATATAACAATGCATGGTCCATTAGTTACCTTGAAGAATTTGTTTGTGAGGACAGAACATGATTACATAACATGCATGACATGGTAGTTTCCTGTGAAGAATCGATTGTGAGATAACATGAGTATAACCATGCATGGCACTTCTATATTTTCGAACCCAATATACATTTCCCTGTATTTTCCTCCCAGTTCCAACAGGGACATATCAATGTTGTTTCTTGCATTATCCTACTCATACTCCGAACAATGCTGATCTTACATTAACAATGCCTGTCCATTTTGATATGATGCAGTGTCCCTACAGTTACTGCCCTTTGTAATCACACCACCTTTGCCAAAAACAGGGAAGCACAATGTAACGCCCTCGATGCGGCTATATCTCCCACGTGTCGAAGCACGACTTAGAGGCATAACCGCATTGAAAGCAATGTCGCAAGTGAGGTAATCTTCACACAACCCATGTAATACAATAGGGGAAAAGATACATAGTTGGCTTACAATCGCCACTTCACACAATTACATGAATAAAGCATTACATCATCCAGATACAAACAAGGTCCGACTATGGAACCAAAATAAAAGAAGAACCCCAAATGCGACAAAGGTCCCCGATCGACCACAACTGGGCTCCACTACTGATCAACTATAATGAAACAACATAAAGGACAAGATCCTCATCGAGCTCCTCCTGAGCTGGGTTGCGTCATCTGCATGGACTCAGCGGCACCTGCAAGCTGGTTTGAAGTATCTGTGAGCCACAGGGACTCAGCAATCTCGCACCCTCGCGATCAAGACTATTTAAGCTTATGGCTAATGTAAAGGTATGAGGTGGAGCTGCAGCAAGCGACTAGCATATATGGTGGCTAACATACGCAAATGAGAGCGAGAAGAGAAGGCAAAGCACGGTCGATAAAAGTATGATCAAGAAGTGATCCTATAGCAACCTACGTCAAGCATAACTCCAACACCGTGTTCACTTCCCGGACCCGCCGAGAAGAGACCATCACGGTTACACGTGCAGTTGATTCATTTTAATTAAGTTAAGGTTCAAGTTATCTACAACCGGACATTAACAAATTCCCATCTGCCCATAACCGCGGGCACGGCTTTCGAAAGTTCAAATCCCTGCAGGGGAGTCCCAACTTAGCCCATCACAAGCTCTCACGGTCAACGAAGGAATAGACCTTCTCCCGAGACGTTCCGATCAGACTCGGTATCCCGGTACAACAAGACATTTCGACAGGGTAAAACTAAACCAGCAACACCGCCCGAATGTGCCGACAAATCCCGATAGGAGCTGCACATATCTCTTTCTCAGGGCACACTCAGATTGTCCTAGGTACGGGTAGGCCAGCTCAGTGTTGCCCCTGGTGGTCACCAGCAGCTGACAGGTTGGACCAACACTCAGAGGAGCACTGGCCCGGGGGGGGGGGGTAAAATAATGATGACCCTTGAGTCCGCGAAACCCAAGGGAAAAAGAGGCTAGGTGGCGAATGGTAAGACCAATGTTGGGCATTGATGGAGGAGTTTTACTCAAGGTGAACTGTCAAGGGGTTCCCATTATAGCCCAACCGCGTAAGGAACGCAAAATCCAGGAACATAACACCAATATGACGGAAACTAGGGCGGCAAGAGTGGAACAAAACACCAGGCATAAGGCCGAGCTTTTCACCCTTTACCAAGTATATAGATGCATTAATTAAATAACATATATTGTGATAACCCAACAAGCAAGATGTTCCAACAAGAAACAATATCTCCATGTTCCAACAAGGAACAAACTTCAATCTTCACCTGCAACTAACAACGCTATAAGAGGTGCTGAGCAAAGCGGTAACATAGCCAAACAATGGTTTGCTAGGACAAGGTGGGTTAGAGGTTTGGTTCAACAATATGGAAGGCATGATAAGCAAGTGGTAGGTATCGCAGCATAGGCATAGCAAAAGAGCGAGCATCTAGCAAGCAAAGATAGAAGTGATTTCGAGGGTATGATCATCTTGCCTGAGATCCCGCAAGGAAGAAGAATGAGTCCATGAAGAAGACAAACGGACGTAGACGAACAAATCCTCACAAACGCGACGTTAACGGAACCAACCCGAAGAAGCAAACACCGGAAAAGAAACACACAACATAGTAAACAACCAACACATAGACATGGCATGATGCACAACCAAGTATGATGCATGTCCGGTTTAATGAGGCATGGCATGGCAAAGTGCAACAAACAATACTACAAGTTAAGTGGAGCTCAATATGCAACTCCGTTGCATATTGACGAAACACCACGTGACTTATTTAGTTCGATCTTGTTTATGTACCCAACAATATTAAATGTTGTTAAACATGGCAAGAAGTGAAGCAAAGCAAAACTACCTATCTAGTCAAGTTTAAAAGAGGCCGGAACAACAAAACAACATTTCCGGAAAATCCTCATGTCCATATTTTAGAATTGGTACTGTTCTGTCCTAAAGCATATTTTAGAGTTGTTAAACATGCAAAGTAAAACCACCATGTTAAACTAGGCATTTTTCTACCCCATTTACATATAAAGTTTATTAAATTCCGAGTTACGTTTATTTAGTTATGAATTAAATCATTTTAACATGGCATAGGAGCAAATTAATGCAAACAACAATTTTAAACATTTTAAACATAGATGAAAGTTGCAAATTAATAATATACACAAAATTCTAAGCATTTTACATATATAAAGTTTTTACATATGATGCACGGATTGAGAGTTACGATATGCATGGACTAGAGGAACTAAACTGAAAATCTGTTTTACTGGATTAATTAGCAAATTCCCAGGCGCTGAAAAAAAAACATACGCGGGCCGAAACAGGAACTGGCCCAACAGCAGGAAAGGAAAAGTGGGGCACTGCGGGTGTGGCTTCACCTAGTGGGCCTTGGCCCGGTTCGGTGGGAGGAGGGCCCCAGGCAGGTGGCGATGGGCCCTAGAGGCCCACGCGCTGGTGGGCTCATCCCGCTCCTTGATCTTGCCTGGATCGAGCAAGGCAGGGGTGGCGCTGCGGCTCCAGCGGGGTAGGACGCCGGCGGACGGCGGGGACGGGGCGGATCCGGCAGGTGGGCGATGGGGCAACCGGATCCGGGGACGGCCGGCCCGTTTCCAGCGACGGCGAGGCCGGCCGGCGATGGGGAGGCGAGGTTGAGGAAGCTCCAAGTGACGGTGTCTCCCTGCTACGGCAAGTCACAGAGAGAGGTGTAAGGGGAAGAGAGAGAAAAGGCCGGAGAGAGAGAGGTAGGGTGCGAGGACGCCTGGTGGTTCTTGCTCCAGCGAGCTCTGTCGCAGGGGCGGCGGGGTCCAGGTTGTTGAGGCCGCCAGCGACGAGCGAAAAGCAACTTTGCTCTCGATCCATCCTGGATCGAGGTACATGACGAGGGGATGTGGCGCTCAGGACTACTGCTGATGCTCTGCGGCGCGCGAATGCGAGGAGCTGCTGGCGTTGAACGACTCCGGGAGCGTGAAGTCGAGGTGGACAGGGACTGTTGCTCCCGCGGCTTGCAGTTTGTTTGGCGAGGGGATCGAGGAACGAAGCACGATGATTGGTCGGACACGGAAAACAGAGAAGAGACAGTGCGGCGGCGGCGGCTAGGAGGATCCCTAGGGGCACTTGGTCCCTCCGATCTTAATCGGACGGACGGAAAAAAATAGGCTAGGGAGCCCATATAAGAAAATGGTGACGTTTTGTAGACGTTTGGGGATGATCTGGACACAACGGTGGCGACACTTCGGGTCGGGTCCGGGACAACTTTCGGACGCTCACGTGAGGGGTTCGATGCACTGTGCAGAGAGGGTTTCGGACCGTGCGGTCGCATCGGACAACTCCGGAAGCGAAGAGGGGAAGGAGGATGGACTAGGTGGGCTGTGGCGAGACTGCGAGGGGGAGAAGAGAGAGAGAGGGCCCGGCATCTGTTTCCGGAGACCAAAAATGTCCGACGTTAGACTGGCTATAATGCCGCTATAGTTATCCGTTGGGGCATCAAACGATCTCCGCATGCGATGAAACTTGACAGGAGGTCTATCTACACTATAATAAGACCACACGTCAACTCTCATCCCATTCCGAGAACATTTTCTGGCCACTTATAAAATAATATTTCGGACATGCCGTGGGCGCGTGCAAGTGTGTCTGGACTCAAAACGGACAACAGATGGAACGAGGAGGCCGGGACAGATGCAAGTTTTGAAAACATGATGATGCAATGCACATGATGACATGGCAAGATGCAACACGCAAGCAAAGATAAAGCAACAACAGCGAATAACTGGAGGACACCTGGCACATCAGTCTCGGGGCGTTACAACACTCCACCACTACGAGAGGATCTCGTCCCGAGATCTAGAATGGCACCGGAGGGAAAACGGAAGAGAAAGAGAAGAGGTAAAACTAAGTTGCTTCTTTGACAAACGAGTGAAACCAAATAACCTTGAGAGGTTGAACTAATTGAAAGAAATGAAACAACGGAGAAGTACAAAGTTCAAAACAGTCCGTTAAGAAAGAGGAACAACGAACCTTGCGAAAGCCTTGAGGTTGAAGGGAAGATATATATTGAAAACACTCCGGTTAAGGAAGGGGATCAAGGAGGACCAAATTCGGGCAGCACTCCGGTTGAAAGAAAGAGATTGAAAAAAGAACATGGTAAGATGAGAAGATACTTGATGAAATCACAACATACAACCTCCGGAAGAAAGAAATAGACGATAGATAAATGAAAAGAAGGAATTGAGAAGAAAATGACAACTTCTGCCACAAATGATCTTGGAAGGCACCCTTCCAAGAAGGTTAAAACGGAATTCTTGGGAAAGACCAACGACAAAACGAATAAGTTTGTAGTGGGCTTATGGAAAAACATCTCAAAACTATGAGGTGAAATTTTGCCACTAACAGAAACGATAAATTGGATTGATATGAACAAGGAGACGAGAAGATTATTTCACCGGGAGGATAAACAAAGAACTTGGGTCATTTCTGAGCATCATAATAGCAACAATCCTTAGAGGAAAGCTTTAGGTGAAATATAACCCAAGATAATTGCAACGAAGAGGTTGATGGATTTAAAATATCTCATTCTTAACAACATGTGCATCATGAAACATGAACTCAGATTATCAAGAATGACATAATACCACCTCCAATGATACGAAAGAAAGTATTGCACTCCGAATTACAATATGAAGAAAAGCTTGAGCTTCTTAGGAAATAATCTTGATGAAAAAGTTGGAGAAGGAATTAAATCCTTGATGGACCATTATGTAGAACCTCCATGAAGAACTCCGGTAACAAAAGAATGATCAAACGGAAAGGAAGATGAGAAGAGTAAGGTTGAAGCCTTGCAATGATTAGATGAAGCTTAGCAATGAGATAAAGAGAAAACTTGGCACTCCGGTAAAGAAAGATGAACAAAAGGAAACAAGAATTTGATGAGCCTCCGGAATAGGGAATTAACCACTTGGATAAAACAAGAATTAGAATTACATTATGCTTATCCTTCACCAATTAAATTGATGACAATCAATGGATTCAACATATTACTTATTCTCGTAGAAAAGATTAAGATAGATATAGCGCCAACTTGAGAAGGTCTTCAAAGAACCACCGGTAGAATTTGGAAAACAATGAATGAGTTGATATGATAACCATGGACTAGAATCTTGAGCACACCACCGTAAGAATTGGAAATGAACGAAGAGAAGATAAAGAAACACCGGGAAGAATTATAAAATGAACGAAGATGCTTGAGAGGATTTAGGTACATGAGAACGAAGAGATCAAGAACTTATTAGAGGAAATTTGATTGATGCACCGGTAAAATTAGGAGGATGAGAGCTGAAAGCTGAGAATGAATAACTCTGAGATGATGGACTCCGGATAACAAACTGAAAAGGCTCCTGAATTGCTCCGGATGGATAAAAGAATTCTCATGATCAAAACAATTATGAGAGGATGGCCTCGAACTAGAACCACGAATCTTGAAGAGAATGGAGCAAGATATGGAGGAAAAACTCTTCTTCGGTCTTCAAATCTCCGAGAATGACGACGAGAAACACCACCAAGAATTGTCGAGATACTCCGGGATGACGAATAGAAAGGTTGAACCAATGATGAAAAGAAATGAAAGATCTTGGAGAAAGACATTTGACTGGTGACAATTCATTCTGACGTCAAACTTCGAAAAAGAATTTGAGAGTAACGCCGGAAAATAAGAAGAGTCAGGTAAGATCCTGGAAAAAGACCTGTGGGTTAGGGCTCACTCAAAAGAAAACACCGTTAGAATGATTTAAAAGATAGATTGCACCGGTTGAATTACATGGCTCAAAAGAGATAACATCCTCGAAAGAGCTTGAGTGAAAGCAGAGTGGAAACACGATTCTTCTAGATATTATGAGCACTCCGGAACAATTGAATAGCGAGAAAAGAATGAACATGAGGAGGACCGGTATGAGAAGGCATTTGAAACAAGGGAAGGATATGATCAACAAAGCTTGAATTAGTTCCACCGGAGAAGAAAGCGAATGAATAATGATGAACTTGTAGAGCATCTTCATGAGAAACACCGGGTAAAAACATTGACGGAAAAGAATGGAGAGACTTCATATGAATAAAGGATACTTGATAAACACAACGGATTCCTTGAAAAAAAAGGGGGGGGGGGGGGGGAAAAAACAAAGGCAACTTGGAGATGGATGAAACAAATAGCATTGAGAAGAACTGATACTTGATCTTGCGGATGTTGAAATGATCGGATCCGCTTGAAGAGAAGCACACCGGTTGAACAAGATTGGCATAACAATCTCGATTATCAAGGAGGATTAGTATTCTCATAGGAGTATGAGAACACCATTTAGGAAAGGTATGGAATCAACACTTGACTTCAAAGCAACTCGGATACCACAACTCAAAACAAAACAAAGGATTGGCTTGCAGAATAAGCCGGAACAAACATATGATAGAGATTTCGTCCAAAGTTTTCGTGGTGGGGCCTACACGGGCTCGATCGTACAGCACCATCATGTACAAGGCAGTGCACATTACATACGAAGCGTCCCCGAGTCGGCATAGCCAAGGACTCTTTAAGACACAACGAGACCACTGTAAAACCGACCATGAATAGGCGGACCACTAGACGTCGAACCCCAATTTCATATCATACATCTGTTGGAAAGATTTCCTAAGAGCTACTTGAATTCCACTTATAAACTCCCGAAATTTTCCGGTTATGCAATCAGGTGTTGGGGATACAGGGGAAGCATAATATCTCACCCAAAACTAGCAAATCCTACATCCAGGTGTATCCATCCTTCAACACATAACCAAGAAACCTTCGGAAATCATCTACCTCAACCTTCGAAAAGCATCCGTTATACAAGTTGTGGCGATACTCCCGAACTCCCGCCCCAGTACTAGGTGGCGTCGAGGTTATCTCACCAACAATTGCATAAAAGAGATTTTCAATGTCGGCGCACTAAATCAGGTATTCCAGAACTGCAACGATAAAATTATGACGACAACACCTCAGAGCTCAACTCCCCGGGACACTTCCACAAAACCCCTGACAGGAGGCACCAAGACAATGTTCTCATCATAAAACCATCGAAACTATTCCAAGATACCCGCGTGATCCTAAAAAAAATTTTTAGTCAAATTTGAGAAGAGAAGAGTCAAAACTCTACGTCAGGATGCCTTACCAGAGCGATGGGGAGTCTGGGAAGTAAAAAGAATTCCTAAACTCTCCGATATATAATTCCTAAATGACTCAAAACATTTTTCTAGACACAACTCGGCCGCTAAAAACGATCAAGCAATGGGGCTCCTAAGGTCGGGGAAGGCTCTGATTACCAACTTATAACACCCTCGATGCGGCTATATCTCCCACGTGTCGAAGCACGACTTAGAGGCATAACCGCATTGAAAGCAATGTCGCAAGTGAGGTAATCTTCACACAACCCATGTAATACAATAGGGGAAAAGATACATAGTTGGCTTACAATCGCCACTTCACAGAATTACATGAATAAAGCATTACATCATCCAGATACAAACAAGGTCCGACTACGGAACCAAAATAAAAGAAGAACCCCAAATGCGACAAAGGTCCCCGATCGACCCCAACTGGGCTCCACTACTGATCAACTAGAATGAAACAACATAAAGGACAAGATCCTCATCGAGCTCCTCCTGAGCTGGGTTGCGTCATCTGCATGGACTCATCGGCACCTGCAAGCTGGTTTGGAAGTATCTGTGAACCACAGGGACACAACAATCTCGCACCCTCGCGATCAAGACTATTTAAGCTTATGGGTAAGGTAAAGGTATGAGGTGGAGCTGCAGCAAGCGACTAGCATATATGGTGGCTAACATACGCAAATGAGAGCGAGAAGAGAAGGCAAAGCACGGTCGATAAAAGTATGATCAAGAAGTGATCCTATAGCAACCTACGTCAAGCATAACTCCAACATCGTGTTCACTTCCCGGACTCCGCCGAGAAGAGACCATCACAGTTACGCACGCAGTTGATTCATTTTAATTAAGTTAAGGTTCAAGTTATCTACAACCGGACATTAACAAATTCCCATCTGCTCATAACCGTGGGCACGGCTTTCGAAAGTTCAAATCCCTGCAGGGGAGTCCCAACTTAGCCATCACATGCTCTCACGGTCAACGAAGGAATAGACCTCCTCCCGAGACGTTCCGATCAGACTCGGTATCCCGGTACAACAAGTCATTTCGACAGGGTAAAACTAAACCAGCAACACCGCCCGAATGTGCCGACAAATCCCAATAGGATCTGCACATATCTCTTTCTCAGGGCACACTCAGATTGTCCTAGGTATGGGTAGGCCAGCCCAGAGTTGCCCCTGGTGGTCACCGGCAGCTGACAGGTTGGACGAACACTCAGAGGAGCACTGGCCCGGGGGGGGGGTAAAATAATGATGACCCTTGAGTCCGCGAAACCCAAGGGAAAAAGAGGCTAGGTGGCGAATGGTAAAACCAATGTTGGGCATTGCTGGAGGAGTTTTACTCAAGGCGAACTGTCAAGGGGTTCCCATTATAGCCCAACCGCATAAGGAACGCAAAATCCGGGAACATAACACCGATATGACGGAAACTAGGGTGGCAAGAGTGGAACAAAACACCAGGCATAAGGCCGAGCCTTCCACCCTTTACCAAGTATATAGATGCATTAATTAAATAAGATATATTGTGATATCCCAACAAGTAACATGTTCCAACAAGAAACAACATCTCCATGTTCCAACAAGGAACAAACTTCAATCTTCACCTGCAACTAACAACGCTATAAGAGGGGCTGAGCAAAGCGGTAACATAGCCAAACAACGGTTTGCTAGGACAAGGTGGGTTAGAGGTTTGGTTCAACAATATGGAAGGCATGATAAGCAAGTGGTAGGTATCGCAGCATAGGCATAGCAAAAGAGCGAGCATCTAGCAAGCAAAGATAGAAGTGATTTCGAGGGTATGATCATCTTGCCTGAGATCCCGCAAGGAAGAAGAACGAGTCCATGAAGAAGACAAACAGACGTAGATGAACAAATCCTCACAAACGCGACGTTAACGGAACCAACCCGAAGAAGCAAACACCGGAAAAGAAACACACAACATAGTAAACAACCAACACATAGACATGGCATGATGCACAACCAAGTACGATGCATGTCCGGTTTAATGAGGCATGGCATGGCAAAGTGCAACAAACAATACTACAAGTTAAGTGGAGCTCAATATGCAACTCCATTGCATATTGACGAAACGCCACGTGACTTATTTACTTCGATCTTGTTTATGTACCCAACAATATTAAATGTTGTTAAACATGGCAAGAAGTGAAGCAAAGCAAAACTACCTATCTAGTCAAGTTTAAAAGAGGCCGGAACAACAAAACAACAAGTCCGGAAAATCCTCATGTCCATATTTTAGAATTGGTACTGTTCTGTCCTAAAGCATATTTTAGAGTTGTTAAACATGCAAAGTAAAACCACCATGTTAAACTAGGCATTTTTCAACCCCATTTACATATAAAGTTTATTAAATTCCGAGTTACAGTTATTTAGTTATGAATTAAATCATTTTAACATGGCATAGGAGCAAATTAATGCAAACAGCAATTTTAAACATTTTAAACATAGTTGAAAGTTGCAAATTAATAATATACACAAAATTCTAAGCATTTTAAATATATAAAGTTTTTACATATGATGCACGGATTGAGAGTTACGATATGCCTAGTGGGCCTTGGCCCGGTTCGATGGGAGGAGGGCCCCAGGCAGGTGGGGATGGGCCCTAGAGGCCCACGCGCTGGTGGGCTCATCCCGCTCCTCGATCTCACCTGGATCGAGCAAGGCAGGGGCGGCGCTGCGGCTCCAGCAGGGTAGGACGCCGGCGGACGGCGGGGACGGGGCGGATCCGGCAGGTGGGCGATGGGGTAACCGGATCCGGGGACGGCCGGCCCGTTTCCAGCGACGGTGAGGCCGGCCGGCGATGGGGAGGCGAGGTTGAGGAAGCTCCACGTGACGGCGTCTCCCTGCTACAGCAAGTCACAGAGAGAGGTGTAAGGGGAAGAGAGAGAAAAGGCCGGAGAGAAGAGAGGTAGGGTGCGGGGACGCCTGGTGGTGCTTGCTCCGGCGAGCTCTGTCGCAGAGGCGGCGGGGTCCAGGTGGTTGAGGCCGCCGGAGACGAGCAAAAAGCAACTCTGCTCCCGATCCATCCTGGATCGAGGTACATGACGAGGGGATGGGGCGCTCAGGACTGCTGCTGATGGTCTGCGGTGCGCGAATGCGAGGAGCTGCTGGCGTTGAACGACTCCGGGAGCGTGAAGTCGAGGTGGACAGGGACTGCTGCTGCCGCGGCTTGCAGTTTGTTCGGCAAGGGGATCGAGGAACGAAGCGCGATGGTTAGTCGGACACGGAAAACAGAGAAGAGACAGTGCGGTGGCGGCGGCTAGGAGGATCCCTAGGGATTAGGGATTGGTCTATATGTAGTAAGTGGATTTTTGGATAGGGGCACTTGGTCCCTCCGATCTTAATCGGACGGACGGAAGAAAATAGGCTAGGGAGCCATATAAGAAAATGGTGACGTTTTGTAGATGTTTGGGGATGATCCGGACACAACGGTGGCGACACCTCGGGTCGGGTCCGGGACAACTTTCATACGCTCACGTGAGGGGTTCGATGCACTGTGCAGAGAGGGTTTCGGACCGTGCGGTCGCATCGGACAACTCTGGAACCGAAGAGGGGAAGGAGGATGGACTAGGTGGGCTGTGGCGAGACTGCGAGGGGGAGAAGAGAGAGAGGGCCCGGCATCTGTTTCCGGAGACTGAAAACGTCCGACGTTAGACCGGCTATAATGCCGCTATAGTTATCCGTTGGGGCATCAAACGATCTCCGCATGCGATGAAACTTGACAGGCGGTCTATCTACACTATAATAAGACCACACGTCAACTCTCATCCCATTCCGAGAACATTTTCCGGCCACTTATAAAATAATATTTCGGACATGCCGCGGGCGCGTGAAAGTGTGTCTGGACTCAGAACGGACAACGGATGGAACGAGGAGGCCGGGACAGATGCAAGTTTTGAAAACATGATGATGCAATGCACATGATGACATGGCAAGATGCAACACGCAAGCAAAGACAAAGCAACAACAGCGAATAACTGGAGGACACCTGGCACATCAGTCTCGGGGCGTTACACACAACTGGTTCCTCGCTCGATCAGATGACGGCAAAAGACTGATGATCATTCGGACACATGAGCCGGAAAAGTTATATTTCAAAAACCCCACTATATACAAGCACCATGTAATACGTGAGTATCCGGGCAGTGGTTGTTACGTCTATGAGCAGGATACCAGCTTGTTGGGGCCTTTAGGATTTTTTAGTTGGAGGCGGGTAAATAGCCTTGGTTCACACTCTCGGTTTCTCGGACTCAATTATCCGATTAAACAGGAGATCACCGTTGGCAAGGACCTTGATGGCAGAGAGGCTCTGTTTGCTATGGAAAACTGTGTCTACACGGCGAGCCCTAGGAGTTCGGGAGCAAACTCCCCTGATTGTCAATGATACAGCCTATAGCCAAAAGAAGGTGGAGAATGACAAAGGCATCCGGATTAACCATGATCCTTGGATGTCTCAATTACGACAGGCAGTGATGTGGTTCAAGCCTTCAGGTTGATAGGTAATTGGGTTGTTGCATCGAAAGGGTGGAGTACCGGTGTCTCCGGATCACTTGTCGCTGAAGTGGGGCTGCAAATTATGATGGTGTTGGATCATATCTTCGAATGACTTTGTTGTCTTTGCTGCTGGTTCTAGATGGGTAGTTATTTCTTTTGTTATGCATATTCCTTGTCATTTTTTCATCCTCGTCTATGTCACTCTTACTATGTAATAGTTGCTTCTGTTTAGAATGTCATTCTCGTCTGGATCACTAGAGTCTGAGCGCTGAGATGGGTGCGTTTTGGTGGTGTAGCAATACTTCTTATGAACTATCATGTCTTGCTCTTTATGTCTGTAGTAGTCACTAGTCAGTGTTTGAATGTTGTATATATCGTTATTTCGAACTATTTATTGCCTCGAACTACTGGTGGGCTAAATGAGGGCATCACCATTCTCTAGTGTTCAGAGTATATCTCCTTTTTTCAAGTTATATAATTTGAGCTCAGTGTCTTTTCGATTATGTACACTTGTTTGGGCCAGTGAGGTGTCGTTGAATATGGGCCGAGTAGTAACGCAATGCCAAACAGGTCAATTATGACTCTCAGGTTGGGCTCTCAAAAGATCCTGAAAAAAAGGCTAGGCTCTCCAAAAAATAAAGAATAAGGACTCTTAGGCCGACATGTGGGCGCCACCGGTGTTTTCATGCGCTTGTACGCCGAGAGCATATTGGTGCGTGCTCGAAATTCATGCTACCTTTTCATCCCCAGTCTCCTGTCCCTCCCCCACCTCTGGAATCTTGATTCCTACTCTAGTTCCCCCAAATCCCCCTCGTGTACTCCCTGTACTCAAGCACACTATCATGTCGCCGGTCAACGCGGATCTCCGAGCCGGAGATCCTAAGGTCCGTCCTACCTTCGGTCGCTGCGTGCTGTCGCTCAACAGTGGCATGGCGGCGCTTGACGACCAGTTTGCCGGCAACGTGCTGATGGTAACCATCAACGGCGACTGGCCTCCTGTCTCGCCGGATGACCTTGTCAAAGCTCTTGGCATTGGGCACGGCATCCAAATAAGTGACTTTCTTGTCGAAGTCTGTCCGCCACCAGCTGATTTCTTCATCAGGTTCCGGACTACTTTCGACTGCAGTCATGTGTTCCAATCTTCCCGGCGTTTGTTCTGCGATGGCGTGCTGGTGAGCTTTGATGGGTGGCACCCAGGATGGGGCTCGGTGCCCTCTGAGCTTGAGTTTTTAACAAAGCTTACCTTCCACGACATGCCTCGACATGCTTGGAACAACGAGTCCATGAACGAGTTTATCAATGACATTGGAGGTGAGCTCGTAAGTATGTTTGTTCCTCCAGACACCTGAGCTCTGACGGTTATGGCATGGATGAAGATGCCATCCACCATACCGAAGGTGATTGGTGTTGAGATACCGGTGCAGGAACCGGGGTTGTACTATTCGTCGCCACCAAGGCCGCCACGGACCACGTTAGGGATGTACCTATATCGAGTGTTCGTGCATGTCGAAGAAGTGGTCAATCCATCAATCGAAGTCATGCCACTGCCACTGGTGCCAGGGTCCGTCGACGACGTCCATTACATGATTCAACGTTAGACTTTCCCCGTGTTGCTCGGAACGATAGATGGCACAGGGCCTACTCCATCGCGAGGCGGAGGCCACTGCTTCTTTGGGAGAAGAGGCAGGGCTGGCTGCCTGGATGTGCTCTAATTTGAGGTAACAACTGAATCTTGTCAGATACTAGTTAAATCCGAGCTATGGGTGTGAAGCACTGATATGCCAGTACATTTGATTGTGACCTGTTTTAATTTTGTACCTGGACTTTTTTTAGAAAGGGTTGTACGTCAACTTAATGTGCTAGCAGAACTTATTGTGTTGTTTGTCTGTTTTCTTTGCACGACATTAAAGATATTTCCCCGTCATTGATAAAGACGATGAACCGTTATGTACGACTTCCTTGGTTTCAACATAGCACTTCCCGTAGCGATCCACTGCTTCCATCCTGGTTGTGCCGCCTGCGTGAAATTTTTGTATGCAAGTTCAGTGTGCTATGATGTTCTATATGATTGTGTCAACTATATAAGTTTTTACTGAGCATCAGCAACGCATATGGTTGAAAGATGTATTTACGAGCATCGACCGACGGGTCTCTCTCTCTATCTCTCTCTCTCACACACACACACGCACACACACGTGCACACGCATAAGTGGGACCCGTTGAATTATTTATTAGCTCATGACAGCTTTTAATTAGGTTCCACTGTAATCTAACTTTTTTCTTAAGTTATTAATTGAGCTCAGTGACTTCAAAAAGTTGTATAGAAGCCTTGTTTGGGCCTTTCCAGCGTCGCTGAATATGGGCTGAGTAACCATGTTAGGTTGTACTGTACTACACAGGCCTTTTTTCAACATCAGCAATGCAACTGGGCCGACAGTTGTACACAATATCCGGGTCAACTTGTTATTCTCCGCCCCGCTGGGCTGCAAACTTTCCTAGGAGGTATGCATTAGGCTTATCCAAAAAATGGACTTTAAGAAATAATAAATGGGATGTAAATATAATAACTGGACAGTTACTATGCACCAAACACGTGATTAGTTTGAAAAATATATTATTTTTGGAATTTGAAAATTTCAATTTCATTACTTGTTGCGCGCACAATATTTCTTTGGATTTTAACGTAATACAATTTTATTTTGAAATTATATTTGACCTGACTAGAAATTTCGGATAAAAATATTTCGGATCCCATCAAAATGTGGGAATTTTTTTTAATTCTGTTTTGAGCGGTTATTTGAAATTATTAATCGTTGTCCTAGCTAGAAGTTGGGATGTACTTTTAACAAACTGCAAATGGGTTGTAGTAAATTTCATTAGAATTAAAAAATGGGCTGTACATTCTTACAAATTGCAAATGGGCTATATGTTCTCTGTCAAATCCGAGATGTGGGCCTACTAAGTTGACGCGTACCAAGGGCTTTGTCAACTTAGTCAATATAAGCGATTCTAGCTGCAGCGATCGTACGATGTCCATCCGACGGCCATAGTGCTTCTTCAACCTCTGGTCTTCTTTCTCCAGCCGCCCAAAGCAGCGTCAGTCGTCTCGCGTGCTCCTGCCTCCCATGGCCGGCTGTGATGCCGCGGAGGCCTCACCGCCCCGTACAACTCCCACCGCTAGCCAGGCCATCCCTCTACTCACCCACACCCCATGTTATTCTGCGGCAACGGCAGCCTCACACCACAGCCGAACCAGTGAACCCTCGTACTCTCAGCGCGGGCTTCCACTGATGCGTCTTCCCCGGCTCCACGTCGTCCCCTTCCTAGGCCTCGCCGTCATCCAGACCACCGCCCTGGTGCTCTCGGCGCGGCGTGGTCAACATGGTCAATGACCAACTTCCATCGAAAGAGTACTATACATGGAGAGGCTGACAGCTGGGTCCAGGCGCCCGCAAGGAAGTGCCTCCTTATTACACGCAAAATAATTATTCCTCCACCTGACAGCAGGGACCCACCAGACGGTCCACCTTATTTCGTGAAAAAAACGTTCCCCCCGCTGTCAGCTCGGACCCACCGGAAGTGCCTCCTTATTACACACAAAAAATGAATACTCCCCCTGCTAGCTGGGACCCACCATGGTGGGAGGTTGACTTGTGGGCCTACTAAGTTGACTGGGACGGGGGCCTTTGTCAAGTTTTCTCAATATATGAACGATTCTAGCTCCAGTGACCGTACGATGTCCATCCAACGGCCGTAGTGCTTCTTCAACCTCTAGTCTTCTTGCTCCAGCTGCCCGTGGCCGGCTGTGCTACCGCGGAGGCCTCACCGCCCCCTACTATTCGCATCGTTGGTCAGGCCCTGCGGCGACGGCAACCTCACACCACAGCAGAACCAGTGAACCCTCGTACTCCTCTCCGCACAGGCTTCCACTGCCGCGTCTTCCCCGGCTACCCGTAGTCCCCTTCCTAGGCCTCGCCGTCGTCCACTGCCCTGGTGCTCTCGCCGCAGCGTGGTCAACGTGGTCAAGGAACAACTTCCATCGGACGTGGTCTGTACGTGGAGAGGCTGACAGCTGGTTCCACAGCCGCAGCAAGGAAGTGCCTCCTTATTAAGCGGAAAATAATGATTCCTCCACCTGACAGCTGGGTCCCACCGGACGGGCCACTATATTTCATGAAAAAAATGTTTGCCCCTGAATGCTGGGACCCACCAGCTACATCTTCGCACGCAAGGAAGTGCGTCTGGGCAAAAAACGATTCGCCCCCCTAACTGCTGGGACCCACCAGCTACATCTTCGCAGGCAAGGATGTGCCTGACAGTCGGGACCCACCTGGTCGAAGCGTATGTAGCGTTGTCATTCTGGTCGCGAACGTGTACGTACATATATACTGGTGGATGTAGAGGCATGCACGTGTCGTAGTAGAGGTGCGTACATGTCGTAGTAGAGGCGCGCACATAGCATGTACACGTACGTACAGCGGCCAGGGTCCAACAAAGAAAATACGGCCATGTATGTGTGCATACGGGCGGGGTCTCGAACGCCTACTCGCACATACGTACGGACAGGGCTCGTGTACATGGCTGGGTCGGAATGGAGAAACATCATCGTCCTCGTGTTCATGGGGAGGAAACGGAATGCTTCGTGTTCATGGGGAGGCAACGGAATGTGTCGTGCTCATGGGGAGGCAACGGAATGCGTCGTGTTCATCGGGAGGCAACGGAATGCGTCGTGTTCATCGGGAGGCAACGGAACGCATGGGAGCCAACCGGCTGGGTCGGATGCGTGGTCGTGTTCATTGGGAGGGCTTGGACGGAACAGGTGATGGAAACGAGGCCTGGCGTACCGCACAACGGAGGAAACGGACCTCCTACATTCGGAACGGGGTCCTGTTGATCGGGAGGGGTGTGGCGTACCGCAAAACGGAGGAAACGGACCTCCTACAGTCGAAACGGGGGTCCTGTTGATCGGGAGGGGTGTGGCGTGCCGCAAAACGGAGGAAACGGACCTCCTACAGTCGAAACGGGGGTCCTGTTGATCGGGAGGGGTGTGGCGTACCGCAAAACGGAGGAAACAGACCTCCTATGGTCGAAACGGGGTCCTGTTGATCGGGAGGGGTGTGGCGTACCGGAAAACGGACGAAACGGACCTCCTACGGTCGAAACGGGGGTCCTGTTCATCGGGAGGGGTGTGGCGTACCGCAAAACGGGACTCCACGGGATACTGTTCATCTCCACCGTCGACCTCCTCCAGCCTCCACATGCTCCTGTTCATCCAGCCTCCACAGCGCGCTACTCCATCGGCTACTGTTCAACCACCCCTCCACCGTCTACTGTTCATCCAGCCCTCCACACCACGGGGTCCTGTTCAACCACCCCTCCACGGGCACCCCTCCACCGTCTACTGTTCATCCAGCCCTCCACCACACCACGGGGTCCTGTTCATCCAGACGCAATGCCATCGCTCACTGTTAATACAACCCCCCCCACCGCAACGCTCATTGTTCATCCCAGAGACAGCATCGATCGGCTTCAATTAGCAGCAGTAGAGAAGGAATCGCTCGATCGGGTTCAGTTAACATCCATCGATCGATCGCTCGGGTTCAGTAACGCGTAGCCTGCAGTGCAATCGCTCGGGTTCAGTTAGAGCCCAATGCCTCGCTCGGGTTCAGTTAGAGCCAACGCCTCGGACACACGCGCGTACGTGTACGAGAGAAACGCGCATCGCTAGGCCCCTGACCTCCCACCTTAACCGGGAACTCCCTGAAATTTTCCTCCCCCTCGCTTCTACCATGGTTTTCCCGTCATGGACGGCCCAAAGAATGTCATGCAGCTGTGTCTCCGGCCCGCCCAGGATTAAAAGCCCATTTTCTGTCATGATTTTTTGTCATAGAAGTAGGAGCCCACCACATCTATGATGATACCGGGTTTTTTCACAATTATCGTCATAGAAGTGTCATATGTATGACAGAAAAAAAATTCGTTCGGCCCAAAATGTCACTGATGTGTCTTTTTTTTGTAGTGTGTTATTCTGTATTCAAACTACTGCTGCTGTTGTGACATGCATCACAGACTCCCCAACGCCCATCAACATGGCAGCAATCGATGCATTGGATTCGGAACCTCAACATTGGCCAGGATGAGACGACTTGCCTGGGCCCAACGGTGGCGAGTGACGCCTCATCGTCAACCATGATGCGATGCACTTTATCTCTTTGTCGCGATGTGGAAAGCAACAGTGGAGGGTGGTGAGCACAGAGAAAAACATGGACAATCCCGTGTGTGTTGGCCATCGCTTTCACGTACAACATGGACTCCCCGGTGTCAATCAATTCAACATGGCAGCGGGCGAGGCGCTGCGGTCGGAAGCCTCGGTGTCGGCTAAGATCGGACAACCTCCCCGATTGGACGGTGGCGAGCAACGTGGTGGGTCGGACGCCTTGGTGTCGACCATGATCCGTCGGACTGTATAGGGGTCCCCCAATCTAATGGCGGCGCGGATTGACTGGATATCCATTGGTGACCGGGTGAGTGAGCGGCTGCCCTGTGATCTTGTCGATTGCCGCTGCTACTGATTGCCGCGGGTGGATTCGGAAGCTCAGGCTCATTTTTATGGGAGAATAGGATTTATTGACGGAGTGCAGAAGATGAATAGAATATGAGACAGAAATCAACAGGCAAAGGAACTAAATTATTCGAGGAATTGATAGAGAAACCGAAGAGGCCGGAGAAATAGGCAAGCCGGAAAGTTGAACAGCCTAATACGTGGTGGAAAGTTGCATGTCTCACGGCTGAGTGGAGAATAATGACGTGGATAAATTGTAATTAAGTTAAATGCATGACTCACTTACATGGCAGATTTTGTATGGCTTGATAGGATGGTGAGGTGGACACTTTGCATGTTGAGAGAATTGGGACCAACTTCTTAAGAATGTAAGATAGCATATTAATGCATATAAAACATCCAAAACAGATAATAAAATAGCATGGAACAATCAAAAATTATAGATACGTTGGATACGTATCAAATATGTGGGAACCAATATGGGCATCCAGGTCCCGCTATTGGTTATTGACCGTAGAGGTGTCTCGGTCATGTCTGCATAGTTCTCGAACCCGCATGGTCTACACACTTAATGTTTGGTGACGATATAAGTATAGTTGAGTCATTATGGTGGTTACCAAAGCTTGTTCGGTGTCTCGGATGAGATCCTGGGCATGAAGAGGAACTCCAGAATGGTCCGAAGATGAAGATCGATATATTGGAGGAAGGGTATCGGAGTCTGAAATTGTTCCAGGGGTACCGGGTGATGACCAGCATCACCGAAAGGGGTTTCGAGGGGGCCCCGACAAGTGTTGGGGGGCCTCATGGGCCAAGAGCAACGGGGTAAACCAGCCCACCAAGGGGTTGTACGCCTCCCTTACCCTTTCCCACGTAACCAGAAGGGGTGGGGGCGCCCCCTAGGGCATCCATCCCCTTCGCCTTGGGGGCCAAGGCTCTCAGGGGTGGGAGGCGCCCAAAACCCATCCAGGCTTTCCCCCTGTGGCCGTCGCCCCCATAGATGGAATCTAGGGCGCCCCCTCCTCCTCCCTTCCCAATATATATAGAGAGGTAGAGAGAGGGAAGCCGCACCCTTGAGTACATCTCCACGCCATGGCGCTGCCCTTCATCTCCCTCGTAGCCCTCTTCCTCTCCATAGTGCTTAGCGAAGCTCTGCTGAGATTCCACCACCACCACCGCCACCACGCCATCGCGCTGCCGGAGGACTCGAGCTACTACTTCACCATCGCTCGCTGGATCGAGGAGGTGAGGGCGCCATCAAGTCATACGTGTGTTGAATGCGGAGGTGTCGTCCCTTCGGCACTAGATCCGGAGTTCACGGGACAGATCATGATTGGATGGCGAAGATATGATAACCCACAACCCACAAGTATAGGGGATCACAGCAGTTTTCGAGGGTAGAGTATTCAACCCAAATTTATTGATTCGACACAAGGGGAGCCAAAGAATATTCTCAAGTATTAGCAGTTGAGTTGTCAATTCAACCACACCTAAAAGACTTAATATCTGCAGCAAAGTATTTAATAGCAAAGTAGTATAGAAGTAACATAACGGTGGCAAAAGTAACAGTAGTAGTTTTTGTAGCAATCGTAACAGTGGCAAAAGAAAAGTAACGAAGCAAAGATCAATATGTGAAAAGCTCGTATGCAATGGATCAATGATGGATAATTATGTCGGATGCGATTCCTCATGCAACAGTTATAACATAGGGTGACACAGAACTAGCTCCAGTTCATCAATGTAATGTAGGCATGTATTCCAAATATAGTCATACGTGCTTATGGAAAAGAACTTGCATCACATCTTTTGTCCTACCCTCCCATGGCAGCGGGGTCCTATTGGAAACTAAGGGATATTAAGGCCTCCTTTTAATAGAGTACCGGACCAAAGCATTAACACTTAGTGAATACATGAACTCCTCAAACTACGGTCATGTAAGTGCATCTAGTGCCACCCCTAGTTGGTTTTGGAGTATTGACGACAAACCTGGTTGAGGGACTAATGTGTTTGTGAGAATTGCAGGATAACACAGGTAGAAGTCCCTCATTGATTCGGTTTTCCTACCAAAGATGACCCCTAAAAATGTATGAAGACATTGAAGTCAAAGGTGGTATGTGAAGACATTCACATTGAAGACTATGACAAGAGAAGACATCGTGTGAAGACTATGGAGCGCGAAGACTTAGTTGTTTCATCGTTCTTTTTCTTCTTTGTTGAGTCATAGGAACCACCGTACTGTTAAGTGGGGTCCAAGAGAACCAGTCAGAATGACTGAAGTGATGCTTAACCAAAATCCTATGTCTTCGAGCGAAGATAATGAGAGCAAATCTTATCCAGAGCTAGATAAGTCAGCTTTGCTTGTAGCCCAAGTAAAGTTGCCGTGTGTGTTTGAAATCTGACCGTTGGAACATGTGTCAGTTCCTCAGTGACCCAGGGTCATTTCGGACAAATCAGGTTGGGTTGCCTAGTGGCTATAAATAGCCCACCCCCTACAACCATAAATGGTTGGCTGCTCAGAGTTAGTATACGACTTTTGTCGTTTGAGAACAACCCACCTCGAAGCCTTTGAGAGAGAATTCCTTGCGAGGACAAAGCCCTAAACACCCAGAGCCAAAGAGTGTTAGGCATCACTAAAGTCTTCTTGTCTGTGTGATCTGAAGACTTATTACACTAGAGGACTGTGAATCCTCCAGCCGGTTAGGCGTCACGTTCTGAGCATCCAAGAGTCATTGTGGATCGCCGGTGAACGAAGTCTGTGAAGGTTTGGAAGTCTACCTCGAAGACTTACCAGAGTGATTGGGCGAGGACTGGGTGTCCTTAGCTCAAGGGGAATAAGGTGAAGACACGGTCTTCTGAGTTGAATCTCAGCCTCCCTAACCAGACGTACAGTTGTCACAACAACTGGAACTGGTCCAACAAACCATTGTCTTCAACGAGCCACTGGTTCTATCATTACCATCTCTTTATTTATGGTTGGTCCTTGTGAAGTCATTGCCTGTTTGCATTATCTTTTGTCTTGACTGAGTGACTTCTTGTTCGGATTGGCTTCATACTATCTTCCTACCTGATCTATACTGCCTAGCTTCTATTCGTCGTTGTGCTTTCACTTCATTGAATACTTGACTATGGCTTGCTTAGTGTAGTCTACCTTCCGCTGCATGGTATTAGGTTTATTTCTATCGTTTGTCTTCGAAACTCCCATGTTTTGAAGACGTTTTCAAAAATCGCCTATTCACCCCCCTAGTCGATCACTAGCACTTTCAATTGGTATCAGAGCAAGGTACTCCCTTGTTCTCTGTGATTCGGTTTAACCACCTGGAGTTTTAGCTATGTTGACTGTAGGGATAATCAAAGTCTCCGCTGCGTGCCCAGTCTTTGATGGAACTGAATATCCCCACTGGAAGAATAAGGTGCGCATGCATCTTGAAGCCATTGATGTCGACCTCTGGTATGTCGGCAAGAATGGCGTCCCCAAGGCTGGTGAAGGTGTCACCGCTGCTGATGTCAAGAAGTTTGTTCAACTGGTCTCCACGGCCAAGAACATCATCTGTGGTCATCTGACCAAAGGACAGTATGGCCATGTGAGTGCTCTGGAAACATCTAAGCTAGTCTGGGACTGGCTCTCCAAGGTCAATGAAGGCTTCTCAACCCAGAGAGATCAAAGAACCAGTGTCCTTCGCAACCTCTTCAACCACTTCAAGAGAAACGACAATGAGAATGTTTAGCTCACGTTTGATCGACTCACTGACATCACAAATGAGCTTCAAGCCCTCGGCGCTACTGAGGGCACCAAGCATGAAGTCGTCAAGACACTCCTGAGATCACTTGACATCTCGTTCGACACCCTAGCCCTGATGATTCAAGAACGTCCTGACTTCAAG
This sequence comes from Triticum urartu, assembly GCF_003073215.2. Taxonomy (NCBI): domain Eukaryota; kingdom Viridiplantae; phylum Streptophyta; class Magnoliopsida; order Poales; family Poaceae; genus Triticum; species Triticum urartu. The sequence goes on along the minus strand of NC_053027.1, from coordinate 200,293,054 downwards.
ACACTCGATCCGTCTGACATACTTGAAAGGCTCAACACACATGAGTTTCAGCTTTCTGAGAAAAGAGACATCTACGGTCCCAACTATGGGCGAACTCATGCCTTGAAGGCAAAAGTTGTCTCCTCATCTGAAGAAGAATCTGACAGCAGTTCTGATGATCCTGAAGACATTGGAAAGGAGCCTGCTATGCTTGTGAAGAAGTTCCAAAAATTCACCAAGAAGAAAGGCTTCAGAAAGTCTTCACGATCAAGCTCAAGCAATGATGAAGCTTCTGCTCATGACTACAAGAAGAGAACATGCCACAAGTGCAAGAAACCTGGCCACTACATCTCTGAGTGTCCATAGTGGGACAATGAGAACAACAAGAAGAAGAAGAGCAAGGACTATGATTCCGACGACAAGAAGAAGAAGAAATACTCAAAGTCTTCTTCCAAGTCTTCCTCAAAGTCTTAATCACACAAGAAGAGCTCATCTGGCAAGGCTCGTGTGTTTGTTGGCAAGGAAATGGATTCAGAGGAGGAGTCCGCTTCTGAGGAGGCGGAGGTGGAGTCTGAGGAGGAGTCCGATTCTGGCGTTGCAAGTCTGGCTACAGCACACGTTGCCAAGTCCATCTTCAACACTGAAGACAATGACTTCATCATCGACGCCGATGGAAATGACAAGGACTACTCCGCTCCCACCTACTGCTTCATGGCACGCGGTGCCAAGGTAAACACACACACTACTCACTATCAAACATCCAGTGAAGATGACTCTGATTGTGGTTCCAAACCCAGCTACAAAACACTTGCTAAAATTGCAACTGAACAACAGAAAGCTATGGAACATATTCAAAAATGTTAGACAAAAGCGATGACCCGTTAGACGCTGAAATGACTCGATCTTAGTCCTTAATTGAAGACATAAAAAATCTTCATGTATAGTATGAGGAACTTGAAAGTCGTCATGAAACACTCTCAACAACTCATGAAAAGCTTTCCTATGATTATCTTCAAAGGAAGCAAGATCTTGAGAAATTGAGAGCGGCTCATGAAGATCTTCAAAAGGAAAACGAGTCACTTCACGCCTAATAGATCAGTTCCGCTCAGGAAGGATTTGAACCAGCTTGTCTTAAATGCATTAAGCGTGACAACGCTACTTCTATTGCTGGATGTTCTACTGCTGCTACTATTGCAATATCTTCAACTGTTGATGTGGTAACTAACCCCTCTGCTGAGGATACCACTGCTATTGCTGATGAAAATGCTAGGTTGAAGACATTGCTTGAAACAGGGATGTACAAAAGTCTCAAAGGGCATCAGACACTATGTGATGTCCTCAAAAGGCAGATCCTGAACCGAAACCCTAGGAAAGAGGGTCTTGGGTTCGAAAGGAAAATGAATGCTGATGGCTCTTACTGGAAACCTGAGAAGTACCCCAAAACCACATGGGTTGCTGCAAAGGAACCTTCATTGGATCCATCCACCCTATCTGGCTTCACTTGTGCTAATCCCATTGTTATTGATGAATCCTTTGATGCAAACTATAAATTGTTTAAGAATCAGAATGGTGAAGTGTTTGCCAGGTATATTGGTACTAACTGCAGGAATGGGCCACCTATGAAGAAAGTCTGGGTGCCGAAAAAGTGGTTGGAGAATCTTCTTGTGAATGTCGTCATGACACCACAAGTGAAGAAGACAAACCCCAGACCACAGGCTTCATATAGTCCAAAGGCTTCATACAGACAAAGGACTCACCTGAGTTGCACTAACGCAAATGTTTTGTAGGGAAACCATACTCAGGCCTATGAATATGAGCGCTTTTCATCAAACCGCAATGTTCATAAGACCAAGAAGTACTCTGCATATTCTTATGAGTACTATTGTCCACCTGCAAGACTATTTGCTAGGGCTCCAAAGCCAAAGTTCTCAGATGCTGCACTTAGACTCATTGCTTCGAAGCCACCCTTGAAGATGTGGGTGGCTAAGAAAGCTTAACTCTCTTTTGCAGGGAAGGGTCTCCAGCCGAAAATCAAATTCATCTGAAGCTATTGCTGGGGACCTTAAACATCTTGTAGGGCACAAGATCAAATGCCCAAATGGTCTTATTATGTATTTTGTTTTTGAGTCGCTTGCTACTTGCCCTATCAGTCCTAACCTCGATCTAAGCTTTCATAATCCACTTGCTTGTCAAATGTTTATGCTTCACAATTCTCTTCGTGAAGCCTATCCCCCTAACTGCACTGTAGGGTATGACACCAGCTACTTCAGAATGGATTATTGATAGTGGGTGTACTAATCACATGACTGGCAAGCAAAGTTACATCACATGGACTCAACTTTACGTCCATCTGACAAGAGTCACATCACATTTGCTGATACTGGTAAAAGCAAGGTATTGGGTCTAAGTAGAGTTGCAATCTCAAGGGATCAACACATGGATAAAGTGATGCTTTTTGAATCTCTTGGTTTCAACTTAATGTCTGTCTCAATGCTTTGTGATTTAAATATGATTGTGATGTTTGTAAAATATTGTTGCCTTGTTCTAATGGAATCTGACAAGTCTCTAGTCTTTGAAGGGTATCGGAAAGATGATTTGTACGTGGTAGATTTCTCAGCAGGACCACAGCTTGCCGTATGTCTTCTAGCAAAAGCTTCAGAATGCTGGCTCTGGCATCAGAGGCTAGGGCATGCTGGCATGAGGAACTTGCACACTCTTGCAAAGAAGAAGCATGTCTTAGGCATCGAGGGCGTCAAGTTCAAGAAGGATCACTTATGTGGTGCCTGTGAAGCAGGAAAGATGACGAGAGCCAAGCATCCCTCGAAGACAATCATGACAATGACTCAACCCTTCAAACTGCTCCACATGGACCTCTTCAGTCCCAATCACTACTCAACTCTTACTACTACTGCTTGTCTTTATGGCTTCGTCATTGTTGATGATTATTCAAGATATACTTGGGTGCATATAATCCTCTACAAGACTGAAGTGCAGGATGTCTTCAGACACTTTGCCAATCGAGCCATGAACAACTATGGCATCAAGTTCAAGCACATCAGAAGTGACAATGGCACTGAATTCAAGAACACTGGCCTCGACACTTATCTTGATACTTTGGGCATCACTCATTGTGACGCCCCGAGACCGATGTGCCAGGTGAGTTCCAGTTATTCGCTGTTGTTGCCTTGTCATTTGTTTGCATATTGCATCTTGCATGTCATCATGTGCGTTGCATCATCATGTTTTCGAAACCTGCATCCGTCTGGGTTCCCCCAGTTCCGTCCGTTGTCCGTTCTGAGTTCAACTACACTTGCACACACCCGCGGCACGTCCGAATATTATTTTATAAGTGGCCGGATAATGTTCTCAGAATGGGATGAGAGTTGGCGTGCGGACTTATATTAGTGTAGATAGACCGCCTGTCAAGTTTCATCGCATTCGGAGTTCGTTTGATAGCCCAACCGTTAGCTATAGCGGCAGTATACCCGGCCTAACGTCGGACGTTTTCGGTCTCCGAAAACTGTTGCCGGGTTTTCCCTCTATTTCCTCACTAGCCCCTCTACACAGCCCACCTAGGCCCAGACTCCTCCTCCTCGTGCCTGGAGCCGTCCGATCGTGATCCGAGGGTCCAAAAACGGATGAAAACCCCTAACCCTAGACCCCTGCCTATTTAAGGAGCCCCCCTTGCCATTTTTGGGTGCCCCTAGCCTTCCCCTACCCTCAGCCGCCGCATCCCCCTCGAAAACCGCACCACCAGATAGATCCATCCACCTCCTCCTCGTTTTCCGGCGATCTCCACCTCCACCTCGCCACTTGGCAGCGTCCCTTTGGCTGCGCCGCCACCCCGCACCGCCCGAGGCCAATCAAGCGAGGCCACATCGCCTCCCTGCCCCGCTCCTATAGCCCCGCGCCGCCAGGCCCGCATCAGGCCCGCCCGGGCCCCGATCTGGGCTCTGAGGCCCGCACCACGCCGCCCCCTGCTCCCCGAGCTCCAGATCGGGAGAGGGAGATCCCCATCCGAGCTCCTTCGCCGCTCTGCCCCGTCACCCCGCGGGCCTCGCCGGACTTGCTCCTACCGACGAGCACCAGGTCGCGTCCCAGGCCGCCCCTCTCCTTCCTCCCTCCTCGTTTTCCTCCCTGTCTCATCTCTCTCTTCCTCTTCCTGCAGAGCCTCCATGGCCTCGTATCTGTGCCTCCGTCACAGGAATATGCCGCTAGTTGCCCGATCCGGCCTCCCTGCTGGCAGATCTGGGAAGCCCGCGCCGCCCCGCATCCATTCAGGCCGGATCCCGGTCCTCGCCGACCCTCTCCGCGCCGCCCCTCGCCGGCGTTTGACGCGGTAGCCGCCGTCCCTGCTTCCTGCTCGAGCGGGTGCTCGAAGAGACCAAGTGCATTGACCTCGCACTCAAGGCTAGATCCAGTGCTGCTTGGGCCTCGGGCGGGCCGGTCCAACCGCTGCCCCATCCGGCCTCCTCTGCTTCCTACTGGGCTGAGCCCATGGGTGAGAAGCCCTCCAGATCCCCTGTTCCATTGGGCCAGCCTGCAGATTCAGCCCGAGTGTGTTTTTTTTCCTGTCCAGCAATTTCCCAATTTATCCCAGAGAGTGCAGTTTTACAGAAAAGTCCTTCATCATCATGCATTTAATATCTCACAAACCATGCATCGGAATTAATTAAACTTTATATGTAATATGCTTAGAATTTCTTCTAGTTTCACAATTTTCAACTTTCATCCATGTTTAGAATATTTAAAATGCTGTTTGTTTATATTTTACCTAATGCCATGCTAAAATGCTTTATTTCATAACTAAATAACCGTAACTCGGATTTTAATAAACTTTATATGTAAATGGGGTAGAAAAATGCCTAGTTTAACATGGTAGCCTCACTTTGCATGTTTATCAACTCTAAAACATGGTTTAGGGCAGAAAAGTACCAAATCCTTAAATTGCACATGGGGATTTTTCCGGACTTGTTGTTTGTTGTTTCGGCCTCATTTAAACTTGCCTAGATAGGTACTTTTCTTTTTGTTTCACCTCTTGCCATGCAAACCAACATTTAATATTGTTGAGTACCTAAACGAGAGAGAACTAAATAAGTCATGTGGTGTTTTCTTCAATATGCAACTCCGTTGCATATTGAGCTCCACTTAATTTGTAGTATTGTTTGTGCACTTTGCCATGCCATGCTTCATTAAACCGGGCATGCATCATACTTGTTTGCGCATCGTGCCATGTTGTTGTAGTGGTTGTTTACTTTGTTGTTTGCTTTCTTTCCGGTGTACTTCGTCTCGGTAATCCGGTAACGTCGTGTTGTGAGGATTCATTTGTCTACGTCCATTTGTCTTCTTCATGGAGGCGTTCTTCTTCCTTGCGGGATTTCAGGCAAGATGACCATACCCTCGAAATCACTTCTATCTTTGCTTTGCTAGATGCTCGCTCTTTTGCTATGCCTGTGCTGCGATACCTAACACTTGCTTATCATGCCTCCCATATTGTTAAGCCAAGCCTCTAACCCACCTTGTCCTAGCAAACCGTTGTTTGGCTATGTTACCGCTTTGCTCAGCCCCTCTTATAGCGTTGTTAGTTGCAAGTGAAGATTGAAGCTTGTTCCATGTTTGGAACATGGATATTCTTGTTGGGATATCACAATATCTCTTATTTAATTAATGCATCTATATACTTGGTAAAGGGTGGAAGGCTCGGCCTTATGCCTGGTGTTTTGTTCCACTCTTGCCGCCCTAGTTTCCGTCATATCGGTGTTATGTTCCCGGATTTTGCGTTCCTTACGCGGTTGGGTTGTAATGGGAACCCCTTGACAGTTTGCCTTGAATAAAACTCCTCCAGCAATGCCCAACATTGGTTTTACCATTCGCCACCTAGCCTCTTTTTCCCTTGGGTTCTGCAGACTCAAGGGTCATCTTTATTTTAACCCCCCCGGGCTAGTGCTCCTCTGAGTGTTGGTCCGAAACGGGCAGCCTGCGGGGCCACCTCGGGGCAACTCGAGGGTTGGTTTTACTCGTAGCTTGACCTATCCGGTGTGCCCTGAGAACGAGATATGTGCAGCTCCTATCGGGATTTGTCGGCCCATCGGGCGGCTTTGCTGGTCTTGTTTTACCATTGTTGAAATGTCTTGTAACCGTGATTCCGAGTCTAATCGGGTCTTCCCGCTAGAAGGAATATCCTTCATTGACCGTGAGAGCTTGTCATGGGCTAAGTTGGGACACCCCTGCAGGGTTATGATCTTTCGAAAGATGTGCCCGCGGTTGTGGGCAGATGGGAATTTGTTAACGTCCGGTTGTAGAAAACCTGAAGTTGACCTTAATTAAAATGCATCAACCGCGTGTGTAACCGTGATGGTCTCTTCTCGGCGGGGTCCGGGAAGTGAACGGTGTTGGAGTTATGCTTGACGTAGGTTGTTCTAGGATCACTTCTTGATCATAGTTTCTCGATCGTGCTTTGCCTTCTCTTCTCGCTCTCTTTTGCGTATGACAGCCACCATATATGTTAGTCGCTTGCTGCAGCTCCACCTCATACCTTTACCTTACCCATAAGCTTAAATAGTCTTGATCGTGAGGGTGCGAGATTGCTGAGTCCCCGTGGCTCACATATACTTTCAAAACCAGCTTGCAGGTGCCGATGAGTCCGTGCAAACGACGCAACCAAGCTCAGGAGGAGATCGATGAAGACCTTGTCCTTTGTGTTGTTTCGTTCTAGTTGATCAGTAGTGGAGCCCAGTTGGGGTCGATCGGGGACCGTGTCACATTTGGGGTTCTTCTTTTATTTTGGTTCCGTAGTCGGACCTTGATTGTATCTAGATGATGTAATGCTTTATTCATGTAATTTTGTGAAGTGGCGATTGTAAGCCAACTATGTATTCTTTTCCCTTATTGTATTACATGGGTTGTTTGCGAAGATTACCTCACTTGCGACATTGCTTTCAATGTGGTTATGCCTCTAAGTCGTGCTTCGACACGTGGGAGATATAGCCGCATCGAGGGCGTTACACTCATGAATTCTCAGCTCTGTACATGCCGCAGCAGAATGGCATTGTGGAACGCAAGAACAGAAAACTTATTGAGATGGCTCGGACGATGCTCGATGAATACAAGACTCCAAGAAAGTTCTGGCCTGAAGCCATTGATACTGCATGTCATATCATCAACCGTGTTTATCTTCACAAGCTTCTGAACAAAACATCCTATGAGCTCCTCACTGGTAAGAAGCCAAATGTCAGTTACTTCAGAGTATTTGGTGCCAGGTGCTGGATCAAGGATCCACATCACACTAAAATTTGCACCGAAAGCACATGAAGGTTTTATGCTTGGATACGGAATGACTCGCACTCCTACAGAGTCTTCAACCTCTTTCACTATAAAGTGGTTGAAACTATGGATATGTGGTTCGATGAGAGTAACGGCTCGCAAAGAGAGCACCTGCCAAATGTGCTAGATGAAGTTCCATCTAGTGAAACCATCAAGCTCATGGGAACTGGAGAAATCATACCGTCTAAAGCTCAGCCTGAAGAGGAACTCATCATCTTTGAACCTGATCAACCTGAAGACAATGCTCAGCCTGAAGACAATCCTTCTAATGATGACAATGATCAGCAAGAGCAAAATCTTTGTCTTGTTCATCCTCGTGTTGCAAATGAAGTATAGATTGAGAGAATAATTGACAGCATCAATGCACTGGGACCACTCATCCTCGTGTTCAAGGGAAACACAACTAGCAAATTTTTGTGGACACTTCGCATTTGTCTCAATATCTGAACCCAAGAAAGTTGATGAAGCCTTCATGGAACCTGAATGGATTCAAGCTATGCAAGAAGATCTTCAACAGTTTGAGTTGAATAATGTATGGCAACTGGTCAAGCGTCCTGATCCTCGTAGGCACTAAATGGATATATTGCAACAAGCAAGATGAGCATGGTCAAGTTGTCAGAAACAATGCTCGTCTCGTTGCTCAAGGATACACTCAAGTTGAATGAATTGACTTCGATGAAACATTTGCTCCTGTGGCTAGGCTTGAAGCCATACGCATACTGCTGGCCTATGCAAATCATCATAGCATTCTTCTGTATCAAATGGATTTGAAGAGTGCCTTTCTCAATGGCAAGATTGAAGAAGAAGTGTATGTTGCACAACCGCCTGGCTTTGAAGATCCAAAACATCCTGACATGGTTTAAAAGCTCAACAAGGCACTGTATGGACTTAAACAAGCCCCTCGAGCTTGGTATGACACACTCAAAGACTTCCTGAAGAGCAAAGGCTTCAAACCTGGTTCCCTGGATCCCACTCTCTTCACGAAGACATATGATGGTGAACTGTTTGTGTGCCAAATATATGTGGATGACATTATCTTCGGCTGCACTAACCAGAAATACAGTGATGAGTTTGGATATATGATGCAAGAGCAATATCAGATGTCCATGATGGGTGAGCTGAAGTTCTTCCTTGGTCTTCAAATACGACAGCAACGCAACGACATCTTCATATCTCAAGAGAAATACCTCAAAGATTGCCTGAAGAAGTTTGGAATGCAAGACTGCAAAGGCTACATGACGCCAATGCCAGCTAAACACCATCTGGGTCCCGACGACAATGGTAAAGAGTTTGATCAAAAGGTATACCGCTCCATGATTGGTTCTTTGCTTTATTTATGTGCATCTAGGCAAGATATCATGCTTAGTGTTTGCATGTGTGCCTGGTTCCAAGTGGCACCATAGGAATCGCATCACTTAGCTGTGAAGCGAATTCTTCGATATTTGGCTCACACCCCAACACTAGGATTATGGTATCCAAAGGGCTCAGACTTTGATTTAGTTGGATTCTCGGATGCTGGTTATGCTGGTGACAAAGTGGATCGCAAGTCTACATCAGGCGCATGTCACTTTCTCGGACGATCACTTGTATGTTGGTCTTCAAAGAAGCAGAACTGTGTATCTCTCTCCACTGCTGAATCTAAATACATTGCTGCTGGATCTTGCTGCGCTCAGCTTCTATGGATGAAGCAAACACTCAAGGACTATGGCATTCATCTGAAGCAAGTGCCACTCTATTGCAACAACAAGAGCGCCATCAAGATTGCTAACAACCCAGTTCAACACTCAAAGACAAAGCACATTGAAATTCGTCATCACTTTCTCAGAGATCATGTCATGAAGGAAGATATTGATATCATACACGTCAACACTTAAGAGCAACTGGCAGATATTTTCACAAAGCCCTTGGATGAGAAGAGGTTTTGCAAGTTACGGTGTGAGCTAAATATCTTGGAATCCTCAAATGTCCTGTGATCAGGCACACATCCTAACACTTATGCATGTTGATAACTTAGATGTGCAACACACGAAGTAACGTATGTCTTCAATCAATGAAGGCTTGCATTCTAAGTGTGAATACATTAACGTGGAATTTGACTTAGGAGCGCCACGATTATTGTGCGCTGTGTCTGGGTCTAATACTTCCTATACGGTGGGTAACGCCACCACCAAATTCTTCCCTAAGAAGTGTTTCTCACATGGCATTACATTTGCAAAGTCTTTACTTTCTATTTGTCTTCAATGTTAACATGGCTTCATGTTTATCTTCAATGTACTGATTTGGTTTATGTCCTCTATAGCATTCACTTATAGCTATGGCTTCTTGCTGAATCTTTTGAACTAAGTGAATGTGATCAGAACCTAACCCCTCTATGCTTCTTTCTTAAGTCTATCTATCCAAATCATATGCATTCTATTGACACTGTCAAAATGTCTTCTCTGCGTCCTTGTCAGCAGAAGACACAAAGACAAACATTAATCCGTTTTCAACATTAAATCCTTCCACCTGAAACCCGGAGAAGTGGGAACGACCACCCGACAATCCAGGCGTGCGTGGGAACGTGGAACAACCTCCAATGTGTTGCATGATAGCCATGTGTCCTTCAGATGTGAACCGCTAGGGGCACCTGTGTAATAACACTGTGCCATCCCTGTCCCTATAAATACACGCCTCACCCCAGTCATTATCTCTTCTTCCACTCTCACACAAACCCTAGCACCACCGCTAGCCCTCGATGACGCTGGTGACGAAGCGCTTAGCTTCCGCGACCTCACCGATGTCGTCCTCACGCCGGCCGCGAACATCATCTTCTCCGCCGTCGCCGTAGGTGTCCTCCGTCGCCAAGTTAGGGCATGGACGATCGAACTGTTCGGCCTCCTCTCCCACTCCGTCTAGCAGTTCCTCGTGTGGTAAATAAAAACTCCTTTTTATAGTCCTTTTGATCCGATAGATTCATCCTTTTCAACCACAAGTAGCTTCTGTTCACACAAGTTGAATCTATCTCATACTGCATCTCATAACATGCCTAGTATATTCACTTATGCTTCACAAAGTAGTTAGATTCCTCACTTGTACTTATTCGTGGATTCGTACAAATCTGGAACCAACTCTCTACCTATGAGTGAATGTCTTCGCACTATGAGGTCAATGTCTTCTAAACTGATTTATCTTCAAAAATCTTCTGAGAATGCATATGACCTCTTCCCCTTCCCTCGCACCTTTAATGCTGTCACAGGTACATGTCCGTGGGAGAATCCATTGGTTCTCATAGTCTGCATTCATTTGCAGAGTTCTTACAGCATCATATAAATTCTCCTGAAGCCAGTTCTTGTCTGACCAGTAGACGGAAGACTTTGATAGTTTTGAAGCCTTTCAGTCTAAACTTCATGGAAACAGAGAAATCTGCAAGGAAGGGTGGTAGACAACGTCGTGGCAACACCTCAAGAGATTTGCCTCCTGACCTCTATGAGTTGTACAAGACAGATCCAGAGGAGGACTACAATCAGCGGAAAACCCGAATCCAATGGATTCGAAGATATTGGGCAGAACAATGGTTCAAGTACAGGTTCGTGACCTAGGAGTATGCTAAGAAAAATGCCATCAAGCGACAACTTCCAGCTTGCCAAGAACTCAGCCAAAGAAAACAAGAAGTCATGGGGACTAGACTTCAATCCAGGCCCCTCTGCTCCTCGTGCTGATGGCACACACGAGGCTGAACCCAATCTGGTTGGGCCCTTCTATAACATAGAAGGTCTCATTACTCACATGCAGGTTCAAGGGGCACTCATGGATCAACCTGCAGACGACGCTGATTCTGACGAAGCACCTGCACCACCGAAGCCAAAGAAGCTGAAGAAACCTAAGGCTTTGAAGCCTGCCCCTGCACCAAAGGTTTCACGGGCGAAGCCACTGGCCACTGCACCTCATGAACAAAGTGTGCAGTCTGAAGATCTGTCACGCATCTCCAAGCCCTCCAAAGTGAATATGCCCATGCAACCCACCAGCCAAGCACTGGCCCATTGATCTGTCCAGTGACGACGACCTTGGCGATGACGCTCTTGAGCAGTTGATCAAGAGCAAGCAAGAGGCAGAAATCTTCAATGACCTTCCTTTCTTTGATGTTGAAATCATAAACAAGTTCATTGATGAGTGGTTTGACAGCCCAAATGTTAGCTTTGATGATCTTCAGCTTCCCATTGGCCTCAGCGTCGCCTTCCATGGAGCCATTGCTGCTGAGCTGGCTCTAGGTCAGAAAATTGTTGAGCTGAAGCATAAGGTAGATTATGAAAAGGCTCAGTTCAAGAAGCATATGTCCAAGCTCAATGTTGAAGACATTCAGAACTTCCAGGTCATGATGCATGAGCTCAAGGAAGCATTCTGAACCAAACGCGAAGAAGCCAAAGGTTCTTGTGAGCGCATGAAGGATCTTGCTGCTAAATGTGTTCAGGGATACAATGAAGCTGAAAAGTGCAAGGCTTTGGGGCGACTAGGCATCGACCCCATAATGGCGGCTAAGAAGAAGAAGAAGCCAGCTGTGGCAGAACCTGAAGCACCAAGGCAGGAAGTACATCCAATTGTCTTCCCAGCCAGTATGACAGGCTTGATGCCTAAGGTCACCACAGTGGCTTCAGAACTGAAGAAAACAAGGGCAGCTGAAGCTGAAGCCAGAAAGCGCAAAACCAAGGCCACCACTGATGATGCTCCTCCAACCAAGAAACGCAAAACCAATACGAGAGACCAGGCTGCTCCCACAAAGCCCCTTGAGGTCGAGCCAATCTCAGTGGCTCGTCCTGCGTCTGAACGTCAAGAACGTCAAATGATAGTTCATGAGCCTGCTTCCATAGAGGCTCATGAAGCTGAAGACAATCCAGCTATTGACCCCACCGCAGCTGAAGACATTGGTCCTCATGACAATGTTGAAGATGATGATGTCCTTTCTCGGATCGAGCACCAGTTGGTATCATCGCATGTGCTCACGCACAGCGAACTCATCAGCATTGGTCGTCCTCTGACGCCAACTGCTCAGGATGCATCGTGGGCTGATCACCCACAACGACAAGACACTCCAAGTTCTCCCCAACCACAAGTCACCTCACCCGTGCAAGACGACAATGACTTTGAGGCCCAACAAACTCCATCTCCGCAACCGTCGCTAGCATTACGCAGGCTTCGCAAAGGACTGAGGCCCCAAGTTACTCCCACTGTGCACGTGTCAGAGTCTGAAGCCAAAGCCGCTGAAGATATTCCGGCTGCATCAGCCGATGAAAGAGAAGAACCAAGAGTTGAAGTAGAAAGAGTTGCTACACCCCCGTCCCACCAAGATGTTGTTGTCGAGGAGAACGTGTCCACCCCTCCAGCTTCTGAAGTGGAGGTTAACAATCCTGAGGCGGCCACCAACATCAACACTGAAGCCAATGATGTTGTCATGGCTGAAGCTAATGTGGTGCCTGAAGATACTGCGGTGCCAGAAGTGCATGCACCTGAAGCCACTGCAGCGCCCGAAGCCAATACTGAAGCACCTGAAGCCAATGTGGCCCCTGAAGCCCAGATCAACGACAATGTCAATGCTCTTGTACCCCCTCCAAGAAATCATACAATTGAGCTGGCATTTGATCGTGGTCAGCCTGTTATGGTCCGATGGCCCATTCTGGTTCCTCCACCTGCTGCGGGTCCATAATTTGACTATCATGTCGAGCATAGACCTCCCGTCCAGAAGCCCAAGCCAAGACTTCCATGATTCCCAGGCACTACAACTTCACCTGGGGTCTTCAATGTGAATGGCTTCGTGGCACACAACACCTTCTTCAACAGCACCAAGAACCCTTACACCAAACCTCACATTTCATTAGATCGGTTCTGGAGCTATCAGTAGCGCAGCTACTATTCCTGTATCTTATACAATCAAGGGCGCATATTTCCACATATGCGTCTCGACACTGAAGCTATAGCTGGCCTGCCCTGTCTTGAAGAAGCGTTGGATTGCTTCAGAGACACTGGACTCCTGCAGTTTGTCACAGATAAGGAACACTGGAATGAAGAGCTTCTACTACAGTTCTATGCAACTCTTCACATTCGAGGCTACAACAGGGATCCAAAGACTTGGGTCGTTGAGTGGATGACAGGCAATGTCCATCATGAAGCCAAAGCTCTTGATATCATTGAGCTCACATGCCTGCCCACTCCTGGTGAATACTATGAACCAGGTTGTCAACAACACCAGAATGCTTTGGAGAGCATCTTTTAGAAGCCAGAACCCAACATGAGCCAAATGTTGAGCATGATGAAGCCTTTGCCTCACGATGTAGACTACCCATCTGAATTCTTTGTTGAAGACCTAGAGTACTGCCTCGCACCATTTATCATAACATCAGAAAAACTCTATGGCCCGTCAAAGGACATTCATCTACAGCGAAGCTTGAAGGAGCAATGAAGACTTTGGTCTTCTATATCTTCAATGGCATCAGCTTCAATGCTCAAGACTTCTTCATCAGGCAGTTGGCTGCATCAGGCTCCGACATTTTTGGTCTGAAGTTGTATGCTCCATGGGTAATGTGCCTTATCAAGCGTCATTCTGCCATCAACTATCAGCCGTCTGCGCGCAATCATCTTGTCTTCTTGCCAGAGGTTGATCTGTCTGTTGAAGCTATTTACCCAGAGCCTGCTAAGGATCCCATTTATCCTCACAATGCTGATCACCAAAGCTTCACCCAGCCCATTGAAGGAGTTCAGGCAGTCTCGCGTGTTTATCCCTTGGCTGGCAACACTCGTGCCCCTCATACTCAAACTGACGCCACTGGAAGCACCATTGCGCAAAGGCCTCGAAGGCGATCTCGTGTTCTCAATGACCGAGAGCTTCTCGTCACGCTACACCAGAAACAGGACAAGCATCACAACTGGCTCAAGCGTCAGATGCAAAGCCTCTTGGTGGATGTCAACCGCATTCGCAATCTTGCCACCAAGAATGCCTTTGTCACTCATGAAACCTGTCGGAGGTCATGGAAGAGTTTGACATTGCTTAGTGCTGAAGCTGATCTGCAAGACGATGGCTTCACCGAAAGATTCAAGTTTGACTCAACTCCTCCCAGGAATGCTCACTTGCATCGAACTCCCTCACTTGAAGACTCTGACTATTCATCCTCAGCTGTGACAGTGAATGCCAGAGTCATTGATGACCAAGATGATGCAACTTCACCTCCTCCAACTTCAGCGCGTGTCGACACTGCACCAAGTTCTTCTGCACCACCGGACCTCAACGACGACCCTGCTGCCTCGCCTGCACCTCATGGGAACGAGTATGCGCTCTATGTCTTCAAACCTTTTTGGTCCTTACTGACAAAAGGGGGATATGCATACGAGTTTATAGTCTTCAAGCAGGTCCATATGGGTGGTTGCTTTACCTTTTGCTACTTTTGCCAAGTGCTTACAACTCTTGCTTTTCGATACATTTGGTTCTTCGAGTTGTAACGCTTAAACTCGATGGTCGTCTGCTACTTATTTGCTATTATGTGATGCGATGATAAATTCCGCATGTGTGATGATAACTTCCGCACTTAGGTCATTTTGCAGACGTCCATTTTTCATTATGCATGTCATTATCTTTGTTACATCAAATCATGCATGATGAATTCTCAGCATAATTTGAAGAGGATCTCCACAAGTACAACCTGCCATGTGCATTTGCATTCCAAGAGCAAATTACTTATATGAACATCTTCAGGGGGAGCCTTTGCCACTTATGAAGACAATACTCTATCCTTTACAATTTCACATATTTTATTCCCTGTTGAAAACTTCAACCAGTTTGTCATCAATCACCAAAAAGGGGGAGATTGTAAGTGCATCTAGTGCCACCCCTAGTTGGTTTTGGAGTATTGACAACAAACCTGGTTGAGGGACTAATGTGTTTGTGAGAATTAAAGGATAAAACAGGTAGAAGTCCCTCATTGATTCGGTTTTCCTACCAGAGATGACCCCTAAAAATGTATGAAGACATTGAAGTCAAAGGTGGTATGTGAAGACATTCACATTGAAGACTATGACAAGAGAAGACATCGCGTGAAGACTATGGAGCGCGAAGACTTAGTTGTTTCATCGTTCTTTTTCTTCTTTGTTGAGTCATGGGAACCACCGTACTATTAAGTGGGGTCCAAGAGAACCAGTCAGAATGACTGAAGTGATGCTTAACCAAAATCCTATGTCTTCAAGCGAAGACAATGAGAGCAACTCTTATCCAGAGCTGGATAAGTCAGCTTTGCTTGTAGCCCAAGTAAAGTTGCCGTGTGTGTTTGAAATCTGACCGTTGGAACACGTGTCAGTTCCTCAGTGACCCAGGGTCATTTCGGACAAATCAGGTTGGGTTGCCTAGTGGCTATAAATAGCCCACCCCCTACAACCATAAACGGTTGGCTGCTCAGAGTTAGTATACGGCTTTTGTCGTTTGAGAGCAACCCACCTCGAAGCCTTTGAGAGAGAATTCCTTGCGAGGACAAAGCCCTAAACACCCAGAGCCAAACAGTGTTAGGCATCACTAAAGTATTTTTGTCTGTGTGATCTGAAGACTTATTACACTAGAGGACTATGAATCCTCCAGCCGGTTAGGCGTCATGTTCTGAGCATCCAAGAGTCATTGTGGATCGCCGGTGAACGAAGTCTGTGAAGGTTTGGAAGTCTACCTTGAAGACTTACCAGAGTGATTGGGCGACGAATGGGTGTCCTTAGCTCAAGGGGAATAAGGTGAAGACATGGTCTTCTGAGTTGAATCTCAGCCTCCCTAACCAGACATACAGTTGTCACAGCAACTGGAACTGGTCCAACAAACCATTGTCTTCAACGAGCCACTGGTTCTATCCTTCCCATCTCTTTATTTGCGGGTGGTCCTTGTGAAGTCATTGCCTATTTGCATTATATTTTGTCTTCACAGAGTGACTGCTTGTTCTGATTGGCTTCATACTATCTTCCTACCTGATCTATACTGCCTAGCTGCTAGTAGTCGTTGTGCTTTCACTTCATTGAATACTTGACTATGGCTTGCTTAGTGTAGTCTACCTTCCGCTGCATGGTATTAGGTTTATTTCTATCGTTTGTCTTCGAAACTACCATGTTTTGAAGACGTTTTTAAAAATAGCCTATTCACCCCTCTAGTCGATCACTAGCACTTTCAGGTCTTCACCGGGAGTGGTCCCGATTATTGTCACTTCGGGGTTGCCGGATCATAACACATAGTAGGTGACTCTTGACTTACAAGATAGGATCAAGAAGTCACAAATATTCATGAAAACATAATAGGTTCAAATCTGAAATCATGGCACTCGGGCCCTGGTGACAAGGATTAAGCATAGCAAAGTCATAACAACATCAATCTTAGAACATAATGGATACTAGGGATCAAACCCTAACAAAACTAACTCGATTACATGGTAAATCTCATCCAACCCATCATTGTCCAGCAAGCCTACGATGAGATTACTCACGCATGGCGGTGAGGATCATGAAATTGTTGATGGAGGATGGTTGATGATGACGATGCCGACTGGTTCTCCTCTCCAGAGCTCCGAACGGACTCCACATCAGCCCTCCCGAGGAAGATTAGGGCTTGGCGGCGGCTCCATATCATAAAACGAGATGAATCCTTCTCTCTGAATTTTTTTCTCCCCGAAAGTGAATATATGGAGTTGGGGTTGAGGTCGGTGGAGTCCCAGGGGGGCCATGAGGCAGGGGCGCGCCCCAAGGGGGGCGCCCTGCACCCTCGTGGACAGGGTGTGGGCCCCCTGATGCTGATTCGTTCGCCAGTATTTTTCATTAATTCAAAATGTGTCTCCGTGGATTTTCAGGTCATTCCGAGAACTTTTATTTCTGCACAAAAATAACACCATGGCGGTTCTGTTGAAAACAGCGTCAGTCCGGGTTAGGTCCATTCAAATCATGCAAGTTAGAGTCCAAAACAAGGGCAAGAGTGTTTGGAAAAGTAGATACGTTGGAGACGTATCAACTTCCCCAAGCTTAAACCTTTGCTTGTGCTCAAGCAATTTAGTTGACAAACTGAAAGTGATAAAGAAAAATGTTTACAAACTCTGTTTGATCTTGTTGTTGCAAATATGTAAAGCCAACATTCAAGTTTTCAGCAAAGATTATGAACTAACCATATTCACAATAACATTTAGGTCTCATGTTTACTCATATCAATGGCATAATCAACTAGCGAGCAATAATAATAAATCTCGGATGACAACACTTTCTCAAAACAATCATAACATGATATAACAAGATGGTATCTTGCTAGCCCTTTCTCATACCGCAAAACATAAATGCAGAGCACCCCTGAAGATCAAGGATTGACTAGACATTGTAATTCATGGTAAAAGAGATCCAGTCATACTCAATGTAAATTAATAGCAATGCATGCGAATGACAGCGGTGCTCTCCAACTGTTGCTTTTTAATAAGAGGATGATGAATCAACATAAAATTAAATAGATAGGCCCTTCGCAGAGGGAAGCAGGGATTTGCAGTGGTGCCAGAGCTCGAGTTTTGAAACAGAGATAAATAATATTTTGAGTGCCATACTTTCATTGTCAACATAACAACCAAGAGATCTCGATATCTTCCATGCTACTCACATTATAGGCGGTTCCCAAATAGAATGGTAAAGTTTATACTCCCCCACCACCAACAAACATCAATCCATGGCTTGTCCGAAATAAGAGGTGAAGTCCAACTAACAACAATCCTGGGGGAGTTTTGTTTGCAATTATTTTGATTTGATTTGAGCATGGATTGGGCATCCCGGTTACCAGCCATTTTCTCGTGAATGACGAGCGGAGTCCACTCATTGTGAGAATAACCCACCTAGCATGGAAGATATAGACAGCCCTAGTTGATACATGAGCTATTCGAGCATACAAAGCGGAATTTCATTTGAAGGGTTAGTGTTTGGCACATACAAATTTACTTGGAACGGCAGGTAAATACCGCATATAGGAAGGTATGGTCGACTCATATGGAATAACTTTGGGGTTTATGGAAGTGGATGCACAAGCAGTGTTCCCGCTTAGTACAAGTGAAGGATAGAAAGAGACTGGGAAGTGACCAACTAGAGAGCGACGACAGTAATGAACATGCATTAAGATTAATCAACAATGAGTGCAAGCATGAGTAGGATATAAATCACCATGAACATAAATATCGTGGAGGCTATGTCGATTTTGTTTCAACTACATGCGTGAACATGTGCCAAGTCAAGCCACTCGAATCGTTCAAAGGAGGATACCACCCTATCATACCACATCACAACCATTTTAATAGCATGTTGGCACGCAAGGTAAACCATTATAAACTCATAGATAATTAAGCATGGCATGGGAAACTATAATCTCTAATTGTCATTGCAAACATGTTTCATTCATAATAGGCTGAATCAGGAACGATGAACTAATCATATTTACAAAAACAAGATAGGTCGAGTTCATACCAGCTTCTCTCATCTCATTCAGTCCATCATATATCGTCATTGTTTCCTTTCAGTCGCACGACCGAACGGTGTGGATAATGATAATAGTGCACGTGCATTGGACTAACCTGGAATCTGCAAGCATTTTATACAAGGGAGTAGACAAGGTAATATTGGCTCTTGGTTAAATCAACAATAATGCATATGAGAGCCACTCAACATTTTCATCATGGTCTTCTCCTCTCGACCCCAAAGAATAAGAAAATACATAAAACTATTTACATGGGAAAGTTCCCAATAAGCAAAAGAAGAATGAGAAATCTTTTTGGGTTTTCTTTTAGTTACTACTACTACAGGCATGGAAAGTAAACTAGCTAAAAGCTACAACTAATTTTTTTGGTTTTTCTTAAGGTTTTTCAAACACACAAGAAGAAGGCTTAGAAAAGAAAATAAACTAGCATGGATAGTACAATGAAAAAGTATGAGCACCGACAACTAGAATGAGTGTGTGAACATGAATGTAATGTCGGTGAGGAATACGTGCTCCCCCAAGCTTAGGCTTTTGGCCTAAGTTGGTCTATGCCCATGGATCGAAGCTACTCTCTCTGGTGTACTGAGGAGGGTCCTCAAGGTGCCACTGGTTGGTGATCTCCTCCGGTTCCCACTGATAAACAGACTGTCAATAACGGTCAAGTGGTGGCTCAGAGTCAGTCTCTGGCACTTGTGTCAGCCTCCAGTATGCATAACTGGCCTCGGGTAAGATGATGTACGTGCCTGAAAGTATGTTAAACAAAGAGGGTGCAGGCAAGGTAATAGTCTCACAGTGAGTTTTATCAAATATCAAATTATACTTAAGCATCTTCTTCTTATTTTTAACAATAAATTCATGTGCTACCATACTCTCATAATCCAGAAAAAAGGGGCAGCAACTTTTCCTCTTTCTCATAATGCCTAATAGGTACCTCAAAGTGTTTAGCAAGGCGTGAAGCAAAGATGCCTCTGAAGATGGGGCCCTTTGTACGATTCAGACTTAATCATTTAGCAACAATAGCGCCTAAGCTGAAAGTTGTATCATGAAACAAACATGGTGCAAAATGACAAGATCAGAAGCACTAAGGTTTTCACTGTTCCCGCGACTAATTAAGCATCTACTAGAAAATATCACAAAGTAACGTAGAACAGGAAAATGTATACTAGTAATTCTTGCATCGAAAACTTTCCTCTTTTCCCCTATAGAAATTCTATCAATAAATCCATTGACATCACTACGATGTGGTTCCTCGAAGCTGCCCACAAAGGGTATCTTGGAGACCCGACAAAAATCATAGAGTGACATCTCCTTAACCTCATCATATAAGTGAAACTCCACTGAAGGTGGTGATTTCTTAGCATGGAAATAAAAATTTTGCATGAAAATATTATTGAGTAGGAGATACTGTTCGTGCTGGTCGTGGAGGAAGTCAGTGAGACCTGCATTCTTAGCCAAGTAATAAAAGTCATCGTATATTCCGGTGGCTCTCTAGAACGCATCACAAGGCCATTCGCACGGCTGAACCTCTGCAGTGTGAGGAAGATTGTATTTGGGTTTTTTATTCTCCTCATTCTGCTTATCCTTCGAGCTGCGGCTCGAAGAGCCCCTCGACAATCTCTTCATCATTTTCTTTCTTTGGAAAATTTCTGAAATTTTTTAGTGACTCCAAATAAAAGTGAACCAAACTCAACAAGATTGATAGCAATTACTCCCACAAGTGCCTAGAAGCTATATCATGCATTAAAACTACTTTGGACCATATAAATTTGACATGCAAGCTCAAGAACATGGTCAACTTAGCAGCAAAAATTTGCAATAAATAAATCACTAGAACAAAAACTATTTGGACCATTGGAGGAGTCACATACCGAAGAACAATCCCCCCAAAACAGTTTTGTGATTTGAGCTTTGAGCAAAGAGATCAAAAATGGCAGAAAGATGAGCTAGAACACGGGTTTGAGCTATGGGAGGATTTTTTCTGGAGGAAGATGAAGTGAGTGGGTGCTGGAGTAAGTGGAGGGGGTCCATGTGGGGCCCACGAGGCAGGGGTGCGCCCTGTGGCCTCATTGCCAAATGGTGGCCCCCCTGGTGTGTTCTTAGTGCCAGAAATTCTTAAATATTCTACAAAAAATCATATTTCATTTTCAGGACATTTACAGAACTTTTATTTTTGGGGTATTTTTATTGCAGGGATAATTCAGAAAATAGACAGAAAATACTATTTTTGCTTTACTGAATCTAAATAACCGAAAGTAAAAGGAGGGTACAGAGAGTTGTTGTGACGCCCCGAGTCCGTTGTGTCAGGTGTCTTCCAGATATTCGCTGTCTTTGCCATGTCTTTTCTTCCATGTTGCAGCTTGCCATGTCATCATGTGCATTGCATCATCATGTTTTCAAAACTTGCATTCATCCGGGTCTCCCTGTTCTTTCCTTGTCCGTTCTTAGCCGAGACACACTTGCACGCGCCCGCGATGTCCGAAATAGTATTTTATAAGTGGCCAGAAAATGTTCTTGGAATGGGATGATAGTTGGCGTGCGGTCTTGTTATGGTGTAGGTAGACCGCCTGCCAAATTTCGTCGCATTCGGAGTCTATTTAATGCCCCCAACGGATAACTATAGCGGCAATATAGTCGATCAAACGTCGGACGTTTTCGGTCTCCGAAAGCGGTTGCTGGGTGAGGGAGTCCTGGATTATGGCTCTCCAGACAGCCGGACTATATCCTTTGGCCGAACTGTTAGACTATGAAGATACAAGATTGAAGACTTCGTCTCGTGTCCGGATGGGACTCTACTTGGCGTGGAACGCAACCTAGGCAATACGGATATGTATATCTCCTCCTTTGTAATGACCTTGTGTAACCCTAGCCCTCTCCGGTGTCTATATAAACCGGAGGGTTTTAGTCTGTAGGACAACATACAATCATACCATAGGCTAGCTTCTAGGGTTTAGTCTCTCTGATCTCGTGGTAGATCTACTCTTGTACTACCCATATCATCAATATTAATCAAGCAGGACGTAGGGTTTTACCTCCATCAAGAGGGCCCGAACCTGGGTAAAACTTCGTGTCCCGTGCCTCCTGTTACCATCTGCCTAGACGCACAGTTTGGGACCCCCTACCCGAGATCCGCCGGTTTGGACACCGACATTGGTGCTTTCATTGAGAGTTCCTCTGTGCCGTCACCAGAAGGAAGGATGTCTCGTCTCGTCTTTAAAGACGGTACTACTATTGGGGGAGCTTTGGCTGTCAGCCAAACTCTCCGGCTAGGCGGGTTCATCATGACCGCCTGTTCGGCCGCCGCGCCAACGATGACTTCTCGGGTCATCAAAAACAGCCTCCACATCAAATCGGCACTCGCCGAACAGATGGATCCAATGGAGCTCGCCTCCTTAAAGGAGCTCTTGGATCGCATCGCCGCCTTGGGAGTCGCTACGGACTATGATCGGATTGGGCTTAAACCCGATCAAAGGGAGATTAATTCTCCACCGGTCACCCATCATATTGCAGTGGTGGAGGAACAATGCGGCGACCTCTCCTCTATCTTGAGGACCAACTATGTCCGGATTCCCGAGCTCTCCGAGCCGGACACCCGTTCGCGGGAGGACAACATCCAATCCCTGACCTTAGAGTCAGGCAGCGGACCAGGATTATCGGGTAACACCCCTGAACTGGAACTTCCAAAATTGGAAACTCCTCGGCCCCTGGATCCCAGATCGGGCAAGGGTTCGGATTCAATTCCACCCACCCACCCAAACATAAGCGATCTTTCTCACATCAGGCAAGAGCCCCAGGAAACAGTACATCACTATTGGGCCAGATTCCTCCTTGCGATGAACAAGGTTAAGGACTGTCACGAGGAAGACGCAATCCTATTTTTCTGCATAATTGCACGAACAAGGGAATCCTTAACGCCATATATCGCCATGAGATAACACGCTTCGCTAACTTGGCGTCCATAGTACGAAATTACTGTGCGATGGAAAGTTCCTCGAAAACCGAAATAAACTTTTGGGATAATCCGGCCGTGAATACAAACCCAGTCCGAAACAAAAGTGTGCATTATCACAATACACTCGGGTCAACTAACAAAAAGCAAAAACCCTCTACAGGGTATGGAACGATACTAGAGGGATGGCTCAACAGACCCTGCAAAATTCATAGTACAACGGATACAATACCAACGCACAACCTTAGAGCATGTTGGATACTCCGGCAGGTGGCCAAAAGTGGTGAGGATCTACTTCTCCCAGATACCACAGAGCACCATCTCGTGGATAACAATACTCTGTTAAGGGTCTTTGAGACCTTCGTGTCAAATAATAGACGCAAGCGAACACTCCGCAGCATGGCCGAAATCTGCCACGTAGCAGCAATAAATCCATGGAGTGACACGGCTATTACCTTCAATGCCAGTGACGAACCTAAATTCCGAACAGCCCAAGCACCAGCCGCACTGGTCCTCAGTCCAATCGTGGACGGCTTTCGACTCACTAAAGTACTCATGGACGGCGGCAGCGGATTAAACCTCATCTATGAGGAAACTCTTCAAAAGACGGAAATAGACTAGAACCGCATTGAGCAAAGTAGCACAACCTTTAGAGGAATCATCCCCAGTCAGGAAGCACGCTGTGCTGGGAAAATCACACTAGATGTGGTATTCGGCACACCGGATAATTACAGGTCCGAAGAAATTACATTCCAAGTGGCCTCGTTCAGTAGTCGTTATCACACTCTTTTAGGACGGGAGGCATTCACAATCTTCCAAGCCATACCCCATTACGGGTACATGAAGCTTAAAATGTCCGGGCCCAACGGAATCATCACTCTCTAGCGATCCGGACACAGTACTCCGCGCCGAAAACAAAACAACCGCATTGGCCCTTGAGGCATTATCCGAAGCCCTCTCGGCCCAGGAATTAACCACGCTACACTCCACAGTGGACAGGGACGACGTGATACTCGAAAAGAGACCCAAGTCCACCTCTTTTAAACCAGTGGATGAAATAGTCAAATTCCAAGTCCACCCAACAGACCTATAAAAACAGTCTCCATCGGGGCACAGCTAAGCCCCGCTGTGGACGCCGCACTATGAGAGTTCCTGCGCGAGAACTGGGACATATTCACCTGGCATCCCTCAGACATGCCAGGAATCCCACGCAGGCTGGCCAAGCATAGCCTCAATATCCTAAAGGGATTCAAGCCGGTCAAGCAAGCTCTTCGGCGTTTCTCCGAACCTAAGAGACAGGCCATGGGAGAGGAACTAGCCAAGTTATTGGAGGCCGGATTCATCAAAGAAATAAAACACCTGGACTGGCTAGCAAACCTAGTGATGGTACCAAGGAAGGACAAATCATGGCGCCTTTGTGTCGATTTCAAAGACCTCAATAGAGCTTGCCCAAAGGATCCCTTCCCCCTCCCACGCATCGATCAAATCATTGATGCTACCGCAGGACACGAGTCATTGTGTTTCCTTGACGCATACTCCGGTTACCACCAAATCAAGATGGCGGAGTCCGACCAAGCCGCAACGGCATTCATCACACCATATGGTCCCTTCTGTTTTAACACAATGCCTTTTGGGCTCAAGAACGCTGGCGCAACATATCAGCGCATGATTCAGACATGTGTGGAGAAACAAATCGGCAAAACAGTAGAGGCATACGTAGACAATGTGGTTGTTAAAACGAAACACGTCGACTCTTTGATAGACGACTTGAGGCTCACATTCGACAACCTCCGAACATACGACATCAAGCTCAATCCGAAAAAATGCATTTTCGGCGTACTAGCCGGAAAGCTCCTGGGTTTCATTGTCTCCAGTTGAGGTATTGAAGCTAATCCGGCCAAAATCCGAGCTTTGTCACAGTTGGCTACACCAACAGACCTTAAACAAATCCAGAAGTTAACTGGATGCGTGGCGGCTCTAAGCCGCTTTATCTCCCGCTTAGGAGAAAAATCTTTACCCCTTTATCGCCTTCTTCGGCGCACCGAACACTTCGAGTGGACAGACGCTGCCACAGCCGGATTGGAAGAAATAAAGGCCATTTTGGCAACCAACCCAATCCTGGTTCCGCCAAACATTGGCGAACCAATGCTATTGTACATTGCGGCAACTCATCAAGTTGTAAGCGCAGTGCCCGTCGTCGAACGAGAAGCTACCGGACATAAATTCCCTCTTCAAAAGCCGGTATACTATGTATCCACTGTCCTCACTCCATGCAAATCACGGTACCCACATTATCAAAAGATAGCCTATGCAGTATTCATGGCGTCCCGGAAGCTACGACACTACTTTCAAGAGTGTTCGATTACAGTAGCCACAGAAGTGCCACTTAATGATATTATAAACAACCACGACGCTACGGGACGGATTGCCAAATCAGCCACTGAGCTCCTCCCGTTCGACATAACATACAAACCTCGATGAGCCATTAAATCGCAAGTATTGGCCGACTTCGTCGCCGAATGGACGGAGGCCGAACTCCCTAAAGAGTACGTCGCATACTCCAATTGGATCATGCACTTCGACGGTTCTAAAATGCTAGCTGGTCTAGGGGCTCGCGTCGTCCTGACGTACCCAACCGGAGATACTGTTCGGTACGTACTGCAAATATTGTATACAGACTCCAACAATGCAGCCGAATACGAAGCTCTGTTGCATGGTCTTCGGATGGTAGTCTCCATGGGCATTCAATGCTTGGAGGTGCGTGGGGATTCAAACCTCGCAATATCCCAAATAAATGGAGACTTTGACGCCAAGGATCCAAAAATGGCGGCCTATCGAAACGCCGTCCTAAAAATGTCAGCTCGGTTCGAGGGGCTCGAATTTCACCATGTGGCTCGGGAAAACAATCAGGCGGCGGATATCCTCGCCCGCATCGGCGCAATACGTGATGCGGTCCCCCCAACATATTGTTGGAAAGGCTGTTCAAGCCATCCGTAGTATGGGAAGGGGACACCGGTAACAACAGTCTGGACCCGGCCAAAATACCCGATACCAAACTTTCTGACATAATCGGAGGCTCTGCCACCGAAATGACACCTTTAGCCCACGAAATAATGGCCATTATTGCCCCGTGGACAGAACCATTCCTGGCCTACCTAACTAGACAGGAACTTCCGGAGGACCAAAATGAGGCACGCTGCATAGTGCGGCGATCCAAGGCCTACAGGGTCCATGAGGGATAATTGTACAAAAAAGCACTACCGGAGTCCTTCAAAGGTGCATCTCCGAAGAGGAAGGGCGGAATCTTTTGGCAGAAATTCACGCCGGACTGGGCGGTCATCACGCCGCAGCCCGGGCTCTTGTAAGCAAGGCCTTCCGTACAGGATTCTATTGGCCAACGGCCTGGGTAGATGCACAGGACTTGGTCCAACGTTGCGCTGGTTGCCAGCTCTTTGCAAATCAAAGCCACATGCCACCCACCGCCCTCCAAACAATCCCCATTACATGGCCCTTTGCGGTCTGGGGGCTTGACATGGTTGGACCACTTAAAGGGGGAACCCACAAGAAAAAATACTTATTGGTCATGGTGGATAAATTCACCAAATGGATAGAGGCCAAACCTGTTAAAACAGCCGAATCCGGACCGGTGATAGACTTCATATCCGGGGTTGTACAACATTATGGCATCCCCCACAGCATCATCACTGACAATGGCACGAACTTCATGGCTGATGAGGTAAAACTATGGTGCAGCAAAATGGGCATCAAGCTCGATTATGGTTCAGTCTATCACCCACAAACTAACGGTCAAGTCGAGCGAGCAAATGGTCTTATAATGAGCGGCATTAAACCCAGATTAGTGCGTTCCTTAACGGAGTCTAACATGCACTGGGTAGAGGAGCTCGACTCCGTACTCTGGGGGCTGCGGACCACGTCGAATCGTAGTACCGGATATACACCATTCTTTATGGTGTACGGCGCAGAGGCAGTCTTGCCCTGTGATATAATTCATGACTCACCTCGAGTGCGCATGTACGAAGAAAGAGAAGCCGAGCTCGATCGGCAGGATAGTCTGGACACCTTGGAGGAGGAGCGCGACGTAGCCAAACCCCGTTCCGCATTTTATCAGCAACAGGCTCGCAGATACCAAAGCAGAGAAGTACGGGCCAAAACTTATAACGTTGGCGAACTAGTTCTACGCCTGCCGGATAAGAAAAAGAACAAGATCGAGCCCAAATGGGAAGGTCCCTTCATTATTGACCAAGTTCTGACCGGCGGAGCGTACCGACTACGGGATGCATCGACTAGTCGACTCGAGCCAAACCCATGGAACGCGGCCAGGCTCTGAAGATTCTACGCCTAGCACCTGACTCTATGTTAGTCCCCTCCCTTTGTCCATTTTCTGCATATACATTATCTGTCTCGTTTTCCTTTTTTTATTTCTTTTCTTATTCCTAGGCCTTCAAGGGTAACCTTGTGCCTCGCTTGCACATTACAGATGCGCTACCCGCACTCTTCATACCTGGGGGCTTCTTTCATAGAAGCTTAAATTATTTATTCAGGCTTCATGCCCAACACATGTGTTATACTTCCACATGTACCCATTTCACCATTATATGCATCGATATGACTTAAGTTTTGGCCAAGCTGGGTTGCCTGGCTCTTGTATTTATGCCCTACATTCCCGTTAATTCGGCTAGGGCATAAGGGGAGCAGCTCTGCGATTGTTACTGCCCGGTCAGCCGGATGTGTACCTCAGACTGGGTGAAGCCGAAAGCTAGCGTTCTTAAGGGAATATTCGTTCGGTGAACAAAATATGATTTTTACTTTTCATATCTGCCCCCAGATGTTTTTCTTGCGTTTCCTATCGCAGTCCAGACATGCACTTTAGGGCATGCTTACCCAGGGAAAGGAACCCTTAACGGAACTATTCTCCCTGGAAGATGTTTCTTGCTACCCATGCAATATAACATAACTAGTTGGGCACTTGTATGATAAAGCACTAATGACCCCTACGCCTGGTCTCCACGCATACCCCGGTTCTTATATAACCGAGCGGGTATTCGGATACACTCCGGACTATTGGGCCCGGAGGCTGAAGCGAAAAGGTCCGCAACAACAAATGATCTACAATCCGGCTAGAAGGCATTATACATGTCACTTTAATTATATAGTCATGCAGACTGACTAAATTCTTCTTCTATACCATCCAACAGGCAGTCTAGCTTACAAACCTGTTGGGAATACTTTGCGGCTAATTCTACTTGCCCATAAAATAAGCTAACGGGGATCTCTTTTCCGTCGGGCCCCACAAGTCCGACCTCGGCCATGTAATTTGGGTCTGCTTTGGTATACCGCGTCTTCACCATGGCCCAGGCTTCTCTGGCACCCTGTCGGCAGGCTGATATCTTCCATAATCGGAAGCGCCGCCGTGCTCCTTTAAGCTTCTCCGCAAGCTCTGCAACGCCCTCTGGCAGGGAGACGGACGGCCACAAGGCCTGGGCAACACCCTGCATCACCTGCCGAACTTGGTCGTGCAGATGTGACAGCTCGGACAGAAGATCACCCATAGACCCGGGCATTTCCTCCTCGGGACGACCCGTCAGCATACCTACAGACATAACGCTATTAATCAGCTTCTTCGCCGAATACCTTTAAAAGGATTCGTTCAAGCACTTACTGAAAATGCTGCGCCAAAGCCTCTTATTCTCCTTCTCGGGGTCTGCAAGCTGGCCCCGAACGTCTTTTAGTTCCACATTCAGCTTTATATTGGCGTTTTGGAGATTGTTTTTCTCCCGCCTAACCTCAGTCAGCACGCGTTTGCCAGCCTCTAGCTGCCGCATAACATGTTGGTCCCCCGGATTTTCTCCGGATTCATCTGTAAAATCTATTGTTAGATCTGCAGCCACGCCGCACACTATATGGTAACCATCATTCTTTAAAGTAAATGTTACCGGCAGGAGGCTTTTTCTATTCCTGCAATGCGGCAACAGCGGCCGTAGTTGGGTCTTGTATTCCTCCAGCTCCTGGGACAGCTTGGTATTCTTCTCTACAAGAACCTGCACAATAACGATGATCCCTAAATCAGTTTTGCTAACTGCTTCAAGTCTTAGGGGCTACTGATACATTAACTCGACAGATTTACTCACTCGTACATCCTTTACATACTGATCCGTGGCTCTGGCCAGACCATCTTGAGCAGCACGGAGGTACGCCTCTCCAGAGTTGAAGGCGTCAAACGCCTCTGGTGAGAAACAAGCGTCGCGGAGTATGGCCCGGCGGCGCCTATGATTTATGGCGCTCTCTACTTCTGAGTTTGTTGCGGATAATCTATCTGCATCCTCTGTCGGTGGATTATCCGGTGCCTGCCCTATATCGGCTTCTGCCTCCATGTCCGGTCCTGGCGCCCGACTGGTGGAAGCGCGATTGGCAACATCGCCGGACACATTCCAGCGAGTGTTTTTTCTGTTAAAGAAACACGGGCGTCGTTACATTTTGAGAAATACGACAACCACGGAGCAGGGTTTTTCTTATACCTTTGCGCCGGCGTCTCCGTCCTGACCGCCTTCCTTTTTGGCCTACCCGGCCTCGGTGCCTCCTGTTGGCGCATTGCTGCGGGTTCGGCAGGGCGTCCCGAATGCCTTCCCTGTAAAAATGCCATGCGTATATGGTGGGTGAAGTGCCTAAAAGAGGATCCTAGTTTTGGAGTTGGGATTTTTTGGTTTTTCTTACTTGCGATGCAGGGAGCAGTCCGGGATAATCGGCCGTAATGGCCACCATGGCATCGTCGCAGCTTAACTGATAGAATTGTCGGTCTATCAGCTCCACGGATATAACCGAATCCTCTTCGAGTCCGGAGTCGAGGGCCCGGTCGGGGTCCTCTGGTTGTGGAGAAGGGCTGCTGACCTCCTTTATGGCTTTTCACAGTTCCTGCCGCAAAGTGGCAAGGTGAATACTTATGACAAATAATGCGGGAAAAATGGGAGCAGGGAGATATCACCTACCCATCTTGGAGGATTGTACATGGAGAATCCATCCCGTGGCTTGATGCGGGCAAACTCCTCTTCCTCACCCTTGAACAATTCGGACAGAATCTTCGCCAAAGCGGCAGCATTGTCCGGGCCCTTATGCCCGCAGCGGGTGGCGTCATCCGCCCCGTTATAACACCACAAGGGGTGCCCACGGTATTGAAGTGGTTGCACTCCCCGCATTATGCAAATCGACATAACTTCGATTATTGTCAATCCTGATCGAGCCAGTGCTTTGATCCGGTTCATCAGATAGAGGACTTCTCTATTGTCTTCCGCGTGGGGGCTCCGTGGGTGCCAACTTCGGCGTTTCTTCAGTGGAGCACTGTCGAACTCAGGAAGACCTCGCCGAATAGGGTCTGGAAGGGGAACGTCCTCCATATAAAACCATTCTGAAGGTCAGTCTTCGGACGACTTCTTCGGGGTACTGGACGGGTATCCGATATCGGCGATGCACCATATTTCGGCTCCACCCACTTGATAAAGTGATCTCCCCTGTATGCGAGGGACGAGGCAGAACAGCCTTTTCTGCAGCTCGAAGTGAGTCTCGCAGCCCAGGAACAACTCGTAGAGAGCAACATAGCCGGCAATGTGTAGAATGGAGGCAGGGGTGAGATTGTGTAATTGGAGGCCGTAGAACTCCAGGAGCCCGCGGAGGAACGGATGAATTGGAAATCCGAGTCCCCTTAGTAGATAAGGAACAAGGCAGACCCGTTCCCCCATGGAGGGACAGGGAAAGCTCTCCGCTTGCTCCCCGCCATTATAGGTGGGAAGCCCAGCTCGAACGGGCACCATATACGCCGGAGGGAGAAATCCCTTAGTCTGTAGGTCGACCAATCGACTGTGCGGAACTGAACACCTCTCCCGATCACCGGGCTTACGGCTAAGGGGGCGGGAGGAGGAGCTGTGGAGGTCGGCCATGCTGGAATGGATCTTTCCGAAACACACTCTGATGGACTCTCACTGGGGGAGGATGGTATGGATCGGATCTAAGAATCCACATCTCTTTAATAGACAATTTGTTTATCTTGCAAGGGGGGCGAATGTAAAAACGCCCTGGCGCCTCGTATTCATTCGACGCGTGGGAGATAGCCCTTATTGGGCATGGAAGCCAAGAGGTTCAACATTTGTGTAGTCGGACACTACTTACGAACACTTGAAAGTTGGAGAAGAACCCGCCTTGCAATGCCGATGACAACACTGCGCGCCGGACTCATCGTCATTGAAGCCTGGTTCGGGGGCTACTGAGGGAGTCCTGGATTAGGGGGTCTCCGGACAGCCGGACTATATCCTTTGGCCGGACTATTAGACTATGAAGATACAAGATTGAAGACTTTGTCTGGTGTCCGGATGGGACTCTACTTGGCGTGGAAGGCAAGCTAGGCAATACGGATATGTATATCTCCTCCTTTGTAACCGACCTTGTGTAACCCTAGCCCTCTCCGGTGTCTATATAAACCGGAGGGTTTTAGTCCGTAGGACAACATACAATCATACCATAGGCTAGCTTCTAGGGTTTAGCCTCTCTGATCTCATGGTAGATCTACTCTTGTACTACCCATATCATCAATATTAATCAAGCAGGACGTAGGGTTTTACCTCCATCAAGAAGGCCCAAACCTGGGCAAAACATCGTGTCCCCTGCCTCCTGTTACCATCCGCCTAGACGCACAGTTCGGGACCCCCTACCCGAGATCCGCCGATTTTGACACCGACACCGGGCTTTCCCTCTCTTTCCTCCCTAGACCATCTACACAGTCCACTACCAACCGCCAGGCCCAACCTTACCCTCCTGACGTCCGATGTCGTCCGACTGTGATCGGGGGTCCCCGAAACCCCTCCTAACCACCTGGCCCCTCCTTGCACAGTGCATCGACCCCCTCGAGTGTGTGTCCGAAGCTGTCCCGAACCCGACCCGAGCAGTCGTGACCGATGGGTCCGGATCATCCCTAAACATCTATATAACATCTCCGTTTTCTTGTTGGACTCTTCTAGCCTATTTTTCTCGAACCATCTGATTTCCATCAGAGGGTCTTAAACCTTCCCTGTCTAACCCACCTACCTATTTAGGGCATCTCCAACAGGTTGTATGTTAGTCTTGTTGGTAAAATGTCCATGTCATCAACCAACAAGCTATCATATAACTACTCCAATGGGTTGTATGTAAGCTATCCAATAGATGGTGAGACAATAAATGTGATTGCTCTCTATTTCACCTTGGAGCTTGTGCAAAGATTGTTGGTTAATCTACATACAACTTTGCTCTCTCTCCACATTTAATACATGCCACATCATCACTATGTCCTAGGTGGCAAATTTACCAACACCTATCTCACAACTGTTGAAGATGCCCTTAATAGTAGACAACCCTAGAATTCCGGATGATGTCCCATCCATCCCATCGCAGCGCCGTCACCCGTGTCCAAACTCTGCCTCGCGATCCTCCCAGCTCTCCAGATGCACCACTCCCCCACGTTTTCAGCGCCGCCCAACCAGCTTCCTCCTTCCCGATCCAAAATCCAGCCAATCCAGAGTGTAGCTCCTTCCCTGCGTCGGTCCTCGATCTGGATCGAGAGGAGCGTCGAGTATCAAGCCCCTGCGTCGTGCGCCTCCCGAGTCGGAGCTCCTGCCTCGACCTCACCTCCACCTCATCACGCCGGACTCCTCCTGCAGCAGCACCGCGCCGCAGGCTCCTTCTCCTCGTGCCTGCATCCCACCGACTCGTATACATCGAGCAGCAGTGCCCGAGCGCTCCTCCACCTCGCGATCCTGCCACCCCAGCAAACCTCGCCGCCAGCGAGCACCAACAGGAGCCCGCCACCCTGCTACTCCTTCCCTGCACGTCTCCTTCTCCTCCTTCCTCTCACATCTCTCTCTGCTGCTATGAATAGGGACCCCCATGGCCACCAAGCTCGAGCACCACGTCGACCCTACCGTCAAGCTACCGGACCTCTTTCACCTCATGCGCGTCGCCGGCGTCCATACCCGCCGGACCCCGCAGTCCCGGATCTCCCCTGCTTCCCCTTGTTCTTTCGCCGCAAGTCCCGTGCCACCATGTCCTGTTCTAGTTCGAGCCAAGGAGGACGAACGCCAATGACCCGTTCCACTCAAGCGTTGACCGCGTCCTGCTCAAGCGCTATGCGCCAGGCAAGTAGCGAGGCCGGCCCAAGCAGCTCCCCTCCACCTCGTTCGGTCCTGCCAGCAGCCATCTCTACCGTCCGGGCCAAAGCCCATGGTGAGGCCCCAACGGCGCCTCCTTTGTTTTTTTCTGTTGTCCCATCATGCACCAGATTCGGCCCGCTATGTTTTTTTCCTGGTCCTGCGAATTTTGCCAATTTTTTCGGAGTTGGTAGTTTTGCAGAAAAACCCTCATCATTCATGCATTTAATAACTCACAAATGGTGCATCGGATTAAAATGCTTTATATATGAAAAATTACTAGAATTTCATCTACTTTCATAATATCCAATTTTCATGCATGTTTAAAATATTGTTTGATTAAATTTGCTCAAATGCCATGCCAAAATGTTTTATTTCATAACTAAATAACCTTAGCTCCATTTTAAATAAACTTTATATGTAAATGGGGTAGAAAAATGCATAGATTAACATGGTGTACTTACTTTGAATTTTTAACAACTCTAAAATTGTGTTTAGGGAAGAACAGTAGCTAATTCGAAATATGCATATGAGGAATTTCTGGATTTGTTGTTTGTTATATCCGGCCTCATTTAAACTTGTCTAGATAGGTAGTTTTCATATGCTTCACCTATTGCCATGTTTAATAACATTTAATATTGTTGGGTACATAAACAAGAGATAACAAAATAATTGATGTGGTGTTTCGTCAATATGCAACTCGTTGCATATTGAGCTCCGCTTAACTTGTAGTGTTGTTTGTACACTTTGCCATGCCATGCCGCTTTAACCGGACATGCATCATACTTGATTGTGCATCATGCCATGTCTATGCTTGTTGGTTTACCATGTTGCTTGCTTCTTTATGGTTTGCTTCTCTCATTAGCTTCGGTTTCGTTCTGGAGTTGTGAGGATTCGTTCGACTACGTTGGGTCGTCTACTTCTTGGACTCGTTCTTCTTCCTTGCGGGATCTCAGGCAAGATGATCATACCCTCGATATCACTTCTATCTTTGCTTGCTAGTTGTTTGTTCTATCTCTATGTCACGCTACCTACCACTTTTTATATCATGCCTCCCATATTGCCATGGGAAGCCTCTAATCCACCTTCCTAGCAAACCGTTTCTTGGCTATGTTACCGCTTTTGCTCAGCTCCTCTTATAGTGTTGCTAGTTGCAGGTGAAGTTGAAGTTTGTTCCATGTTGGAACATGGATTTGTTGGGATATCACAATATCTCTTATTTTAATTAATGCATCTATATACTTGGTAAAGGGTGGAAAGCTCGGCCTTATGTCTGGTGTTTTGTTCCACTCTTGCCGCCCTAGTTTCCGTCATACTGGTGTTATGTTCCTTGATTTTGCATTCCTAATGCGGTTGGGGTTATGGGACCCCCTCGGCAGTTCTCTTTGAATAAAACTCCTCCAGCAAAGCCCAACCTTGGTTTTACATTTGCCTAACAACCTAAGCCTTTTTCCCTTGGGTTCCCGGAGCCCGACGGTCATCTTATTTTACCTCCCCACCCCGGGCTAGTGCTCCTGCGAGTGTTGGTCCAACCTAGAACCACTTGCGGCGCCACCTCGAGGAAACTTGAGGGTTGGTTTTAGCTGTACGTAGTGTTCATCCGATGTGCCCTGAGAACGATATATATGCAGCTCCTATCAAGATTTGTTGGCACATTCGGGTGGTCTTGTTGCTCTTGCTTTACCATTGTCGAAATGCCTTGTAACCGGGATTCCGAGTCTGATCGGGTCTTCCCGGGAGAAGGAATATCCTTCGTTGATCATGAGAGCTTGTGATGGGCTAAGTTGGGACACCCCTATAGGGTATAAACTTTCGAGAGTCGTGCCCACGGTTATGTGGCAGATAGGAATTTGTTAATTTTCAGTTGTAGAGAACTTGACACTTGACTTAATTAAAATGCATCAACTGCGTGTGTAGCCGTGATGGTCTCTTTTCGGCAGAGCCCGGGAAGGGAACACAATCTTGGGTTATGTTTTGAAAATAAGTAGTTTCAGGATCACTTATAGTTTTTCGACCGTTGCATAGCTTCTCATCTTACTCTTATTTGCTTATGTTAGCCACCATATATTGTTTAGCGCTTGCTGCAGCTCCACCTCATTACCACATCCTACCCATAAGCTTAAATAGTCTTGATCTCGCGGGTGTGAGATTGCTGAGTCCTCGTGACTCACAGATACTTCCAAACAGTTGCAGGTGCCGATGATACCAGTGCAGGTGACGCAACCAAGCTCAAGTGGGAGCTCGATGAAGATCTTGGTTGTTGTTATGTGTCTTTTCCGGATGATCAGTAGTGGTGCCTAGTTGGGACGATCGGGGATCTAGCATTTGGGGTTATCTTCTTTTATTTTGGTTTCGTAGTCGGACCTTGATTGTACTCTGGATGATGTATGTTTAACTATGTTATTCGTGTGAAGTGGCGATTGTAAGCCAACTCTTTATCCCTTTCTTATTCAGTACATGGGATTGTGTGAAGATTACCCCTCTTGCGACAAAACCACCATGCGGTTATGCCTCTAAGTCATGCCTCGACACGTGGGAGATATAACTGCATCATGGGTGCTACAAGTTGGTATCAGAGCCATCCCCGACTTAGGAGCCCCCTGCTTGATCGAATCATTGACGTTGTTGAGTCTAGAACAAAATGTTTTGAGTCTTAGGTCTATATATATCGGAGAGTAGGATTCTTTTTACTCCTCAGTCCCTTCGTCGCTCTGGTAAGGCCTCATAACATAGAAGTTTTGACTTTCCTCTCCTCAATTTCACTAAAAAATTAGGATCACGCGGGTATCTTGGGATCGTTCCGATATTCTTGTGACGAGAACATTGTTCTTGGTGCCTCCTGAAATTTACGGGTTATGGCAGTGTCC
Source organism: Triticum urartu (assembly GCF_003073215.2). Lineage (NCBI taxonomy): Eukaryota > Viridiplantae > Streptophyta > Magnoliopsida > Poales > Poaceae > Triticum > Triticum urartu. The sequence goes on along the minus strand of NC_053027.1, from coordinate 200,257,276 downwards.
CGAGGAATTGAGCTGCGAGGTGTTTTTTTTTGACTGTGAACTGTGGGGCAAAACCCCCATAGTAGATCAAAACTTTATTGAGAGAATAACAGATACAACAAGTTGATTACAAGGAGTAACCAGGTTATAAGTAACAATTGAGCTCCGAGGTGTTGCCGTCACAATTTTATCATTGCAGTTTTGGAATACCTGAGTTCGCCGACATCGAAAATCTCTTCTATGCAGTTGTTGGTGAGATAACCTCGACGCCACCTAGTACTGGGCGGGAGTTTGGGAGTATTGTCATAACTCGTATAACGAATGCTTTTCGAAGGTTGAGGTACACGATTTCTGAAGGTTTTTTGGTTATGTGTTGACGGATGGATACAGCTGGATGTAGGGATTGTTTGTTTGGGTGGGATATTATGCTTCCCCTGTATCCCCAACACCAGATTGCATAACCTGAAAGTTTTGGGAGATTATAAGTGGGAATTCAAGTAGCTCCTAGAATATCTTTCCGACAGATGCATGATATGGGATTGGGTAAATCTCTATCATAATTTGTTCCAGCTTATTCTGCAAGCCAAATCCTTTGTTTTGTTTTGAGTTGTGGTATTCGAGTTGCTTCAATGTAAAGTGTTGAATCCATACCTTTTCCTAAATGGTGTTCTCATATTTCTATGGGAGTGCTAATCCTTTTCGATCATAGAGATGGTCATGCCAATTCTTTTCCAACCGATGTGCTTCTCTCAAAGTTAATCCTATCCTTTTAATATCTGCGAGATCAATACTCAGTTCTTCGGAATGGTGTTCGTTTCATCCGTCCCCAAGTTGTCTTTGTTTCTCCCGCCCTCACACCCTTTTTCTTCAAGGACTCGGATTTCTTAATCAAGTATCTATCTTATGGATGTGAAGTCTCTTCATCCTTTCTTTCAATCTTCTTCTCCTGTGATTCTCAGGAAGATACTAAGGAAGTTTCAAGTTCATCATTCTTCATTCTTTTTCTTCTCCAGGGGACTAAATTCAAGCCTTCAGTGTTGATCACATTCCTTTCCTTGTTTCAAATGTTTTCTCATGCGGTGCACCTCTTAATCATCCACTTCTCGCCATTCGTGTTTTCATTCCTAATCCGTTCAAGATATCTTGAGGTTGTTATCTCTTTTGAGCCATTTAATTCAACCGGCGCAATCTCTCTTTTAAATCGTTCAACGGTGTGTCTTTTGAGTGGACCCTAACCGACAGGTCTTTTCCCAGGATCTTACCTGACTCTTCTAATTTTTCTAGAGTTATTCTCAAATCCTTTCAAGGTGTGACGTAAGAATGAATCATCATCAGTCAGATGCCTTTCTCCAAGATCTTTCAAAGTCTTTTCATCGTTGGTTCAACCTTTCTAATTTTCATTCCGGAGTGTCTCAACAATTCATGATGGTGTTTCTCATCGTCATTCTCAACATTTGAAGACCGAAGAAGAGGTTTTTCCTCCAAATCTTATCCATTCTCTCAAAGATTCGTTATTCTAGCTTGATGCCATCTTCTCATAATTGTTTGCGATTGTGATAACCCTAGAATTCCGGATGATGTCCATTCCATCCCATCGCAGCGCCGCCACCCATCTCCAAACTCCACCTCACGATCCTCCCAGCTCTCCAGATGCACCGCTCCCCCTCGTTTTTAGCGCCGCCCAGCCAGCTTCTTCCTCCCTGATCCAAAGTCCAGCCAATCCAGAGCGCAACTCCTTCCCTGCCTCGGTCCTTGATCTAGATCGAGAGGAGCACCGAGCCTCAAGCCCCTGCGCCATGCGCCTCCCGAGCTGAAGCTCCTGCCTCGACCTCACCTCCACCTCGTCACACTGGACTCCTCCTGCAGCAGCACCGCACTGCAGGCTCCTTCTCCTCATGCCCGCATCCCACCGACTCGTCTGCATCGAGCAGCAGCGCACGAGCGCTCCTCCACCTCGCGATCTCGCCGCCCCAGCGAACCTCGCCGTTGACGAGCACCAACAGGACCCCGCCACCGTGCTCCTCCTTCCCTGCCCGTCTCCTTCTCCTCCTTCCTCTCACATCTCTCTCTCTCTATCTCTCTGCCGCCATGAACAGGGACCCACATGGCTGCCGAGCTCGAGCACCAGCTCGACCCTGCCGTGAAGATGCCGGACCTCTTTCACCCCGTGCGCGTCGCCGGCGTCCATCTCGTGCAAGGATAATTCAGAAAACAGACAGAAAATACTATTTTTGCTTTATTTAATCTAAATAACAGAAAGTAAAAGGAGGGTACACAAAGTTGTGCTTTCTAACTTCATCCATCTCGTGCTCATCAAAAGGAATACACTAACAAGGTTGATCAAGTCTTGTTAACAAACTCTTTCCGAATAACATGAAATCGGAGAATTTTCGAATAACACTAGGTTACCTCAACGGGGATATGCATGTCCCCAACAATAATAATATCATATTTCTTATTGACAGTGGGAAGAGGGAATTCAAAACCTCCAATAGTAATCGTAGAAATATTTCCAATAGAATTGATATTGTGGACTTGAGGTTGTTTCCTCGAAAAGTGTACCGTATGCTCATTACCATTAACATGAAAAGTGACATTGCCTTTGTTGCAATCAATAACAGCCCCTGCAGTATTCAAAAAGGGTCTACCAAAGATAATCGACATACTATCGTCCTCGGGAATATTAAGAATAACAAAGTCCGTTAAAATAGTAACGTTTGCAACCACAACAGGCACATCCTCACAGATATGGACATGTATAGCAGTTGATTTATCGGCCATTTGCAAAGATATTTTAGTAGGTGTTAACTTATTTAAATCAAGTCTACGATATAAAGAGAGAGGCATAACACTAACACCAGCTCCAAGATCACATAAAGCAGTTTTAACATAGTTTCTTTTAATGGAACATGGTATAGTTGGTACTCCGGGATCTCCTAGTTTCTTTGGTATTCCACCTTTAAAAGTATAATTGGCAAGCATGGTGGACATTTCAGCTTCCGGTATCTTTCTTTTATTTGAAACAATATCTTTCATATACTTAGCATAAGGATTCATTTTAAGCATATCAGTCAAATGCATACGCAAAAACATAGGTCTAATCATTTTAGCAAAGCGCTCAAAATCCTCATCATCCTTTTTCTTGGATGGTTTAGGAGGAAAATGAAGGAAATATGCCCTAGAGGCAATAATAAAGTTATTATTTATTTTCTTATATCATAATAAATGTTTTTTATTCATGCTAGAATTGTATTAACTAGAAACTTAGTACATGTGTGAATACATAGACAGACAGAGTTTCCCTAGTATGCCTCTACTTGACTAGCTAGTTAATCAAAGATGGTTAAGTTTCCTAGCCATGGACATGTGTTGTCATTTTATGAACGGGGTCACATCATTAGAGAATGATGTAATGGACTAGACCCGTCCATTAGCTTAGCACTATGATCGTTTAGTTTATTGCTATTGCTTTCTTCATGACTTATACATGTTCCTATGACAATGATATTATGCAACTCCCGAATACCGGAGGAACACTTAGTGTGCTACCAAACGTCACAACGTAACTGGGTGATTATAAAGATGCTCTATAGGTGTCCCCAATTTTGTTTGTTGAGTTGGCATAGATCGAGATTAGGATTTGTCACTCCGATTGTCGGAGAGGTATCTCTGGGCCCTCTCGATAATGCACATCACTATAATCCTTACAAACAATGTGACTAATGAGTTAGTTGCGGGATGATGCATTACGAAAAGAGTAAAGAGACTTGCCGGTAACGAGATTGAACTAGGTATGAGGATACCGACGATCGAATCTCGGGCATGTAACATATCGATGACAAAGGGAACAACGTATGTTGTTATGCGGTTTGACCAATAAAGATCTTCGTAGAATATATAGGAGCCAATATGAGCATCTAGGTTCCGCTATTGGTTATTGACCGGAGATGTGTCTCGGTCATGTCTACATAGTTCTCAAACCCGTAGGGTCCGCACGCTTAAGGTTCGATGACGATTTGTATTATGAGTTATGTGATTTGATGTACCGAAGGTTGTTTGGAGTCCCGGATGAGATCACGGACATGACGAGGAGTCTTGAAATGGTTGAGACGTAAAGATCGATATATTGGAAGGCTATATTCGGACATCGGAAAGGTTCCGAATGAATCGGGTATTTTTTGGAGTACCGGAGAGTTACGGGAATTCGTCGGAGGAAGTAGTGGGCCTTAATGGGCCATACGGGAAAGGAGAGAAGAGCCTCATGGGGTGGCCGCGCACCCCCCATGGGCTGGTCCGAATTGGACTAGGGACGGGGCGCCCCCCTCTTTCCTTCTCCCTCTCCTCTCCTTCCTTCTTCTCCTACACGGACTAGGAAAGGGGGAAACCTACTCCTACTAGGAGTAGTCATCCCCCCTTTAGGCGCGCCCCTTGAGGCTGGCCCTCCTCCTCTTCCCCTCCTTTATATACGGGGGAGGGGGCACCCCATAGACACACAGTTGATTTCTTAGCCGTGTATGGTGCCCCCTCCATAGATTTCCACCTCGGTCATATTGTCGTAGTGCTTAGGCGAAGCCCTGCGTCGGTAACTTCATCATCACCGTCCCCACGCCGCCGTGCTGACGAAACTCTCCCTCGGCCTCAGCTGGATCTAGAGTTCGAGGGACGTCACCGAGCTGAACGTGTGCAGATCGCGGAGGTGTCGTGCGTTCGGTACTTGATCGGTTGGATCGTGAAGACGTTTGACTACATCAACCGCGTTACTAAACGCTTTCGCTTTCGGTCTACAAGGGTACATAGACAAACTCTCCCCGCTCGTTGCTATGCATCTCCTAGATAGATCTTGCGTGATCGTAGGAAATTTTTTGAAATACTGCGTTCCCCAACAGAAAAGGCATGGGTTTCTGAACCCATGGTTCTCTTTCTTTATCGTGCTTCTTATCATAACGTTGGTTCTTTGATTGTGGGTTATCAAGATCAACAGTAGGTTCAATTTCTACATCATTTTTATTGCTAGGTTGAGCATCAACATGAACATCATCATTATCACTAGGTTCATGTTCATTACCAGATTGTGTTTCAGCATCAGAAATAGAAATATCATTAGGATTCTCAGGTGTGTCAACAACAGGTTCACTAGAAGTATGCAAAGTCCTACCATTTTTATTTTTCTTCTTCTTAGAAGGACTAGGTGCATCAACATTAGTTCTCTGAGAATCTTGTTCAACTCTCTTAGGGTGGCCCTCAGGATACATAGGTTCCTGAGTTATTTTACCCCCTCTAGTCATAACTCTAACAGCCTTATCATTTTTCTTATTATTTAATTCATTAAGCAAATCATCTTGTGCTTTAAGCACTTGTTCTACGTGAGTGGTAACCATAGAAGCATGTTTACTAATAAGTTTAAGGTCACCTTTAACTCTAGACATATAATCACTCAAGTGTTCAACCATATAAGCATTACATTTCAATTGTCTACCAACATAAGCATTAAAGTTTTCTTGTTTAACAGTAAAATTATCAAACTCATCCAAGCATTGGCTAGCAGAATTATTATGAGGAATATCACCTTCATCAAATCTATAGAGAGAATTTACCTTTATTGCCTGTATAGGGTTATTAAGACCATGTATTTCTTTAATAGGTGGTAAATTCTTAACATCTTCAGCTTTAATACCCCTTTCTTTCATAGATTTCTTTGCCTCTTGCATATCTTCAGGACTGAGAAATAGAATACCCCTTTTCTTCGGAGTTGGTTCAGGAAGTGTCCAATCATTATCATTACTCAATATATTATTCAATAGAAATTCGGCTTGCTCAACAGTTCTTTCCCTGAAAACACAACCAGCACAACTATCCAGGTGGTCTTTGGAAGCATCGGTTAGTCCATTATAAAAGATATCAAGTTTTTCATTTTTCTTGAGAGGACGATCAGGCAAAGCATTAAGTAATCGAAGAAGCCTCCCCAAGCTTGTGGGAGACTCTCTTCTTCAATTTGCACAAAATTATATATTTCCCTTAAGGCAGCTTGTTTCTTATGAGCGGGGAAATATTTAGTAGAGAAGTAATAAATAATATCCTAGGGACTACGCACACAACCAGGAGCAACATAATTAAACCATGTTTTAGCATCACCCTTTAATGAGAATGGAAATAACTTAAGGATATAGTAGTAAAAAAATTCCTCATGAGTGAATAGGGTGGCTATATCATTCAATTTAGTAAGATGTGCCACAACAGTTTCAGATTCATAGCCATAAAAAGGATCAGATTCAACCAAACTAATTAACTCAGGATCGACAGAGAAATCATAATCCTTATCAGAAATACAGATAGGTGAAGTAGCAAAAGCAGGGTCATATTTCATTCTAGCATTCAAAGACTTTTCTTTTAGCTTAGCTAATAGTTTCTTAATATCATATCTATCTTTACAAGCAAAAAGGTCTCTAGCAGTTTCTTCATCCATAACATAACCCTCAGGCACATCAGGCAATTCATATCTAGGGGGAGAATCTTCATCATCACTTTCATCAATATTATCTGTTTCAATAATTTCATTTTCTCTAACCCTAGCAAGTTGTTCATCAAGAAATTCACCTAATGGCACGGTATTATCAAGCATAGAAGTAGTTTCATCATAAGCATCATGCATAGCAGAAGTGGCATCATCAATAACATGTGACATATCAGAATCAATAACAGGTGTAGGTGTCGCAAATTTACTCATAACAGAAGGTGAGTCAAGTGCAGAGCTAGATGGCAGTTCCTTACCTCCCCTCGTAGTTGAGGGAAAAATCTTGGTTCTTTCATCTTTCAAGTTCCTCATAGTGATCAACATATATAAATCCCAATTGACTCAAATAATAGAGCTATGCTCCCCGGCAACGGCGCTAGAAAATAGTCTTGATAACCCACAAGTATAGGGGATCGCAACAGTTTTCGAGGGTAGAGTATTCAACCCAAATTTATTGATTCCACACAAGGGGAGCCCAAGAATATTATCAAGTATTAGCAATTGAGTTGTCAATTCAACCACACCTGAAAGACTTAATATCTGCAGCAAAGTATTTAGTAGCAAAGTAGTATAGAAGTAACGATACCGGTGGAAAAAGTAATAGTAGTAGTTTTGGTAGCAATCATAACAGTGGCAACGGAAAAGTAACTAAGCAAAGATCAATATGTGGAAAGCTCGTAGGCAATGGATCAATGATGGATAATTATGTCGGATGTGATTCCTCATGCAATAGTTATAACATAGGGTGACACAGAACTAGCTCCAGTTCATCAATGTAATGTAGGCATGTATTCCGAATATAGTCATACATGCTTATGGAAAAGAACTTGCATGACATCTTTTGTCCTACCCTACCATGGCAGCGGGGTCCTATTGGAAACTAAGGGATATTAAGGCCTCCTTTTAATAGAGTACCGGACCAAAGCATTAATACTTAGTGAATACATGAACTCCTCAAACTACGATCATCACTGGGAGTGGTCCCGATTATTGTCACATCGGGGTTGCTGGATCATAACACATAGTAGGTGACTATTGACTTGCAAGATAGGATCAAGAACTCACATATATTCATGAAAACATAATAGGTTCAGATCTAAAATCATGGCACTCGAGCCCTAGTGAAAAGGATTAAGCACAGCAAAGTCACAGCAACATCAATCTTTGAACATAATGGATACTAGGGATCAAACCCTAACAATACTAACTCGATTACACGGTAAATCTCATCCAACCCATCACCGTCCAGCAAGCCTACGATGAGATTACTCACGCATGTCGGTGAGCATCATGAAATTGGTGATGGAGGATGGTTGATGATGATGATGGCGACGGATTCCCCTCTCCGGAGCCCAGAACGGACTCCAGATCAGCCCTGCCGAGGAAGATTAGGGCTTGGCGGCGGCTCTGTATCGTAAAACACGATGAATGCTTCTCTCTGATTTTTTCTCCCCAAAAGTGAATATATGGATTTGGGTTTGAGGTCGATGGAGTCCCAGGGGGCCCACGAGGTAGGGCGCGCCCCAGGGGGGCGCCCTGCACCCTCGTGGACAGGGTGTGGGCCCCCTAATGATGATTCTTTCGCCAGTATTTTTCATTAATTCCAAAACGTGTCTCCGTGGATTTTAATGTCATTCTGAGAACTTTTGTTTCTGCACAAAAATAACACCATGGCAATTCTGCTGAAGACAGCGTCAGTCCGGGTTAGTTACATTCAAATCATGCAAGTTAGAGTCTAAAACAAGGGCAAAACTGTTTGGAAAAGTAGATACGTTGGAGACGTATCAAGATGTTCGACTACATCAACCGCATTTCTTAACGCTTCCACTTAGCGATCTACAAGGGTATGTAGATCCAATCTCTCCTCTCGTAGATGGTCATCTCCTAGATTGGATCTTGGGTGTTCGTAGGAAAAAATTTGTTTGTCATGCAATGTTCCCCAATAGTATGTATATAGTATATACCAGTGATCACTGATACGTCTCTAACGTATCTATAATTTTGGATTGTTCCATGCTGTTATATTATCATTCTTGCATGTTTTACAATTATTTTATAGCAACTTTATGTTGCTGTTTTTGCTTGTTCTTTACTTCGCAGAAAATCAATACCAAACGGAGTCCAAACGCAGCGAAACTTTTTGGAGAATTTTTCTGGACCAGAAGACATGAGATGGTCCAAAGAAGTACCAGATGTGTGCCTCGAGGGAGGAACAACCCACCTGGGCGCGCCTGGGGGCCCAGGCGCGCCCTGGTGGGTTGTGCCCACCTCGGTGGCCTCCCGCACCGCCTCTTTGCTCTATAAATAGCCCAATATTACAAAAACCCTATGGGAGTCGACGAAACACAATTCCAGCTGCCGTAAGTTCCAGACACCACATATCCAATCTAGACACCATCATGTAGTGTAACATCCCAAGTTTTCAATTTGGAATGTTTTACAATTATTAATTAATCATCTATGCATATTGTTTGATATTGTGTGGCATTTGGAATTTTCAGAGGCATTTGAGTTTTGTTTGAATTGGATTCAACTTGGCAGTTGAAAATTTACTTCAAATATCCCTGACAAATACTTGATCAAAAGTATTAGAGGAGCTAACATGACACTCCAAAAATGTCAGAAGAAAAATATAGCCAAAAGCTTTGAATTCAAATTTGATTTTATTTGGAATTTGCAAGAAAGTGTTTTATTTCAGTTTCTGTTTTGCCACTGGAAAAATGTCCACATTGTAGAATTTATTTTTCTGATTTTATTGATATATATATGTCATATATAAAAATAATATAATTTACTCTATATTTAGTTTTCTCTCTTTGTGATTATTCAAAAAAACAAATTGGAAAAAAACCTGAGCTGGCCAGGCCATCCGGCCCAGCTAGCCACCCGACGCGGCCCACCAGCGCCGAGGCCGCCAGCCCAGCACGCCACACACCCGAAGCCGCTCCCGTTCGATCGCCCGCTCGCCTCCACCTCTCTCTCTCTCTCACTGACGCGCCGACCCCACCCGTCTCTTTCCCCTCGCACACGACACGCCACACCGGAGCACGCGCAGAGCGCGCCCAACACCGCTATCTTCTCGGGATCGTGATCCCGCGTCGCCCCCTTGTAACACCCCGGATGTAATTTACCCAATATGTAATCCAACTCTTGCCGTTTCCGGCGTTAAGTTATTTTATTTTCTCGGGTTCAGGTTTTTTTGTCTCCATGTGTTGTTGTCGTTGTCATGCATCTCATATCATGTCATCATGTGCATTGCATTTGCATACGTGTTCATCTCATGCATTCGAGCATTTTCCCCATTGTCCGTTTTGCATTCCGGCACTTCGTTCTCCTCCGATGGTCATTTCTACCTTTCTTTCGTGTGTGGGGATTAAACATTTCCGGATTGGACCGAGACTTGCCAAGCGGCCTTGGTTTACTACCGGTAGACCGCCTGTCAAGTTTCGTATCATTTGGACTTCGTTTGATACTCCAACGGTTAACCGAGGGACCGAAAAGGCCTTGTGTGTGTTGCAGCCCAACACCCCTCCAAGTTGGCCCAAAACCCACCAAACTCCTCTCCATCATCTAGAGCGTTCGATCACGATCGCGTGGCCGAAAACCGCACCTTAATTGGACTCTCCTAGCTCCTCCTATGCCTATTTAAAGACCCCCCCCCCCGAAAATCTCCTTCTTCTCCCCCCTAACCCTAAAAATATCTCCTCCGCCGCCGCCGGACACGTCCGGACGGAGCCGGACGTTGTCCGCCGCCCGCAGCCAACCGCGACTTGCCACGTGGCGGCCGCGTGCCCACATCGTCGCCGGCCTGGGCAGGCCCGCACCGGGTCCTCCAAGCCCATCAGGGGCGCCACCCTTCGCCCGCCGATCCGCTCCGCCCGCCGCCCGGCTCCCTCGCCACGCCACCGTGAGACCGTGCCGGCCGCAGCCCTCGTCGCCGGCCGGAGCGAGCCCGCCGTGCCTCCTTGTCGGTCCGGCTCCGGCGCCCCGCCGCCCGACGCGGCCGGGCCTCGCTGCCGCCCGACTGCCGCCTCCTCGCCTCCCCTCGTCGGCCCCGGCAACTCCGGCGAGTCCCTCCTCCTCCGACCGCCACGTTCTTCGTCCCCGGCCAACCTCGTGCACCGCACGTGAACAGTGCCGCTGGATCTCAGATCCTGATTCGAAAAACCCTAGGGTTGACTTCTGAAAGTGCGTTATATCGACTAGAGGGGGGGTGAATAGGCGATTTTTATGAAAGTCTTCAAAACGTGAGAGTTATGAAGACAAACAGTGAAGATTATGCCTATTACTATGCAGCGGAAGTTAGATTACACTAGGCCAGCCATGGTCATGTATTCAATAGAGTGAAAGCGCAGTGACAAACAGCTTCAGTGTAATAAGGATCAGGTAGGAAGAAGTTATGAAGCCAAACAGATCATACATTCATGTTGTGAAGACAAACGGTAAAGCAGGCATGTAATGGCTTCACAATGAAAAACTGTAAGTAAAAGGAAGTGAAGATGAAACCAGTGACACGTTGAAGACAATGATTTGTTGGACCAGTTCCAGTTGCTGTGACAACTGTACGTCTGGTTGGAGCGGCTAGGTATTTAAACCAAAGGACACACAGTCCCGGACACCCAGTCAAGGACACTTAGTCCAAGACACCCAGTCCTCACCGTTTTCTCCTTGAGCTAAGGTCACACAGACCTCGCCCAATCACTCTGGTAAGTCTTCAAGGTAGACTCCCAAACCTTCACAGACTTTGTTCACTGACAATCCACAATTTCTCTTGGATGCTCAGAACGCGACGCCTAACCGTCTGGAGGATGCACAGTCCTCAAGTGTAATAAGTCTTCAAATCACACAGACACGAAGACTTAAGTGATGCCCAATTTACTATGGCTCTGGTTGGTTAGGGCTTTTCTCCTCACTGGGAATTTTTCTTTCAAAGGCTTCGAGGTGGGTTGCTCTCAAACGACAAAAGCCGTGCACTGAAATCTGAGCAGCCAACCGTTTATGGTTGTGGGGGGGTGGACTATTTATAGCCACTTGGCAACCCAACCTGATCTTTCCGAAATGACCCTGGGTCACTAAGGAACTGACGCGTGTACCAACGGTCGAATTTTGAACTCACACGGCAACTTTACTTGGGCTACAAGTAAAGCTGACTTGTCTGACTCTGGACAAGATTTTCTCTCAAAGTCTTCGCTCGAAGACATAGGATTTGAATTTGGCATCACTTCAGTCATTCTGACTGGTTCTCTTTGACCCCACTTAACAGTACGGTGGTTCCTATGACACAACATGAATGAAATAAAACTACGAAGGATCTAGGTCTTCGAGTTCCAAAAGCTTCATAGGGAGTCTTCTCATGTCATTGTCTTCAATATGAATATCTTCATAAACCACCATTGTCTTCAATGTCTTCGTACATTTTTAGGGGTCATCTCTGGTAGTAAAACCGAATCAATGAGGGACTTCTACCTGTGTTTTCCTGCAATTCTCACAAACACATTAGTCCCTCAGCTAGGTTTGTCTTCAATACTCCAAAACCAACTAGGGGTGGCACTAGATGCACTTACAACTTCGTTATTTTTCCCAAGTTTGCAGTTTATTTTGCATATTTCATCATGTTGTATCTCCGCATCCGTAGCTCCGTTTTGGGCATATAGCATATCAAAATGTTCGTCTAAGAGAGCACATCATTTCATCTCATTGCATCATTTTCATTTGCGTTCATCTTGATGCCCGAAATTATGTTGGAAGAATGCTATTTGAGATAATTGTCAGTTCTGCTGCTCCAATTAGATATTTGGCATTTTTGCCATGATTAATGTGTGCATGATATGCCCCTGAGCTCTACATGTATTTTGTTATATGCTTTGTCATCTTTCCAGAGGTGCCATCCATGTATTTTTGTGATGTGTGTGGTGACTAACACAAGCTTGCAAAGTGAGGCATTTATTAATGCTGATTTCAGGGACATAGCATTTCCACTAAGCCTTTGAGCTGTTTATCTCATATCGCTATATGTTCATGTTGTTTCCTAGTGATCCGTGCCTTGTTTGAGGACGATCAGTAAGGATGTTTTGTTAATCTTGTAGTGCTATATCCATCCGTGTCTTTTTTTGCAATTATCGAGCACCCTAGCTTGAGTCAATCGAGCTGTACTTTTGTCATTTCGTGAATCTGGGCAGATTGTCTACTTGTTAGCAATTTTGCCGAGGATGTTGTAGTTGATCCGTGCATGCTATGCTTCACTAAGGAACTGACACGTGTACCAACGGTCAATTTCGAACTCACACGGCAACTTTACTTGGGCTACAAGTAAAGCTGACTTGTCTGACTCTGGACAAGATTTTCTCTCATAGGTCTTCGCTCGAAGACATAGGATTTGAATTAGGCATCACTTCAGTCATTCTGACTGGTTCTCTTTGGACCCCACTTAACAGTACGGTGGTTTCCTATGACACAACATAATGAAATAAAACTACGAAGGATCTAGGTCTTCGAGTTCCATAAAGCTTCATAGGGAGTCTTCTCATGTCATTGTCTTCAATATGAATATCTTCATAAACCACCATTGTCTTCAATGTCTTCGTACATTTTTAGGGGTCATCTCTGGTAATAAAACCGAATCAATGAGGGACTTCTACCTGTGTTTTCCTGCAATTCTCACAAACACATTAGTCCCTCAACTAGGTTTGTCGTCAATACTCCAAAACCAACTAGGGGTGGCACTAGATGCACTTACAACCCCCTTTTTGGTGATTGATGACAAACTAGTTGAAGTTTTCAACGGGAAACATAATTTGTGAAATTGTAAAAGAATTGTCTTCATAAGTTGCAAGGGCTCCCCCTGAAGATGTGCATATAAGTAATTTGCTTATTGAATGCAAATGCACATGGCAGGTTGTACTTGTGGAGATCCACTTCAACTTATGACAATCCACTATGCATGTGAAAGTATATGAAGATAATGACATGCATAATGGACAATGGACGTCTGCAGAATGAGATGAGTGCGGAATTTATCGTCGCACATGCAGAATTTATCTTCGCAAAACGGAGTGACAAACAAGTAGCAGACGACCATCAAGTCTAAGTGTTACAACTCAATGAAGCAAATGTAGCAAAAAAAATGGGAGTTGTAAGCACGAAGCAAAATGTAGCAAAAATATGAAGGCACCCGCCCATAGTGACCCGCTTGAAGACTATAACCATCATATGCTTCTCCCCCTTTTGTCAGTGATGACCAAAAAGGTTTGAAGACATAGAGGTTTCTACGCGTTCCCAGGCGCAGAAGGGTCGGTGGAGTTGTTTGGCGGCGGTGCAGACGAGCTTGGGGCAGATTCGACGCGCGTTGAAGCAGGTGGAGATGATGTCGCGTCGTCTTCTTCTTCAATAATCCGGGCAGACACGGTGGCAGGAGAAGAAGAGAACTCTGACTCTTCAAGTGATGGTGTGCTGCGCATCACCGCTCTTCTTGGAGGCGTGGAGTCAAATTTGAAGTGCTCTGTGAAGCCATCCTCATGCAGTTCAGCTTCAGGGCACATCATGGTGAGGCCCTTCCAAGTGCGGCGACAGGTCTCGTGTGTGACAAATGCATTCTTGGTTGCCATATTTCTGATGCGATTGACGTCTTGCATGATGCTTCTCATCTGCCTCTTGAGCCAGTCGTGATGCCTATCTTGCTTTTGGTGAAGAGCCACAAGAAGCTCTCTGTTATTGAGTGCACGAGCGCGCTTCTTGGGTCTCTTTGCAGTTGTGCTGTTGGTGGCTTCAGTTGATGCAGGGGCACGTGTGGTGCCAGCCATTGGATACACTCGGGCGAGAGCTTCAACACCTTCAATATTTTGAGTGAAGCTCTGGTGTTCTGCATTCTGAAGACTTAGTGGTTGCTTGGCCGGCTCTGGATATATTGCTTCAGCAGATGTGTTCACATCTGGCAAAAATATCCTATGATTGCGGGCTGAGGGTTGATAGGAGATTGCAGAGTGAAGCTTGATCAGCCTCATAACCCAAGGAGCATAAAACTTTAATCCAAACAGTTCTGAAGCAGACGCTGCAAATTGACGGATGAAGAGATCCTGTGTATTGAAGCATTTGCCGTGAAGAATGCAGAAGATGAGAGTCTTCATTGCACCATCAATCGTTGCATATCGAGAGTGACCCTTGACTGGCCAGAGAGTCCGCCTTATGATGTGATATATTGTTCTGGGCAGGTACTCTAGGTCTTCAACGAAGAACCTAGTTGGATAGGGTGCATTTGGAGGAAATGGCTTCATCATTGAGAGCATCTGACTCATATCTGGCTCAGGACGCTGAAATATGCTCTCAATTGCTTCAGCATGGAGTTGGCACCCTTCTTCAAAGAATTCGCCAGGAGTGGGAAGGCCGGTAAGCTCAATTAGGTCGAAAGCATTTGCTTCATGATGGATATTGCCTGTCATCCACTCCAGGATCCATGTCTTCGGATCTCTGTTATAGCCTTTGATATGCAAAGTGGCATAGAACTGGAGCAGAAGCTCTTCGTTCCAGTGCTCTTCGTCAGTGATAAATGGCAGCAAACCCACTTGCTTGAAGCAATCCAGTGCTTCTTCCAGACCAGGCAGACCTGCAACAGCTTCAACCTCAAGGCGCTTGTGAGGAAAGATGCGGCCTTGGTTGTAGAGGATGCATGAATAATAGCTGCGCTGTTGATGGCTCCAGAACCTATCTGATACAATCCGTTCCCTTGAATAAGGGTTCTTGGAGCGGTCGAAAAACGTGTTATCTGCCCTGAAGCCGTTGATGTTGAAGGAACCAGGAGCTGATGCAGGACCTGGGAACCTTGGTAGTCATGGGATCGGCTTCTGGACCTGGGGCCTGTGCGCAATATGATAGTTGAATTGTGGTCCGGCAGCAGACTCAGGCACAGAATGTTCAGGAGCAGTAGCTTCGGTGTCTTCTGAAGCTGTTGTTGGGGAGGGCTCCACATTTGCTTCGGCGTTGTTTGTGGCAGCCTCAACATTTTCAGCTTCAGGCACGTTCTCCTTGAGAACTGCTTCTTTTTGGTGCAGGGAGTTGGAGCTTGTGGTATTTCTGCTTGCTCTTCGGCTGATGCAGCCGGAATGTCTTCAGCAGCCTGAGCCCTTGGCCCTTTGCGAAGCCTATGGAGTGTAGGCGCTGGTGGAGATGCAGTGGGTTGGGGCTCATCTTCCTCCTGTGGGCTATCTGCCCACGACGCATTTTGTGTGATTGGCATCAATGGACGACCAATACTAATCTGTTCGCTTGTCTCAAGCTGAGGAAGGGCTGCATCACCTTGCACATTGTCTTGGAGACCAATGTCTTCAGCAGCGTAGGGTTCGTCTGCTGGAATGTCTTCAGTGTTGGGTTCATGCACAGTCAACTGACGATCTGTGTCAGGATAGCGGACGCAGAGGGGTTCAACTATCAGGGGCTCTGTGGGAGCAGCCCGAGATTTCTTGATCTTGCGCTTCTTGATGAGGGGTTCAGAAGGAGAGGCTTCAGAATGTTTTCTCTTCTTAGCTTTAGCCTCTGCAGTCCGTGTCTTCTTGTGCTGTGAGGCGGTTGATCGACTCTTTGGCTTCGAGCCAATCGTTGCAGCGGGGAAGACAATCGGAGCATCAGGTTCTGACCTTGGCGCTTCAGGTTCGGGCACAGCCGCCTTCTTTTTCTTCTTCGCGGCCATCCTGGGGTCAATGCCGGGACGCCCAAGCGCCTTGCGCTTTTCTGCCTCATTGTAGGCCTGCACGCAGTGATCAGCCAAAGTCTTCATGCGTTCTCGCGAGCCTTGAGCATCAGCACGCGTCTTCAGGAAGCTCTCTTTCAGCTCATGCAACATGGTTTTGAAGTTTTTCACTTCTTGCACACTGAGCTTGGCCACGTGCTTCTTGAACTGAGCCTTTTCATAATCAATTTTCTACTTCAGTTCTACAATGCGCTGGGCTATTGCAAGTTCTGAAGCAATTGCACCTTGAAAGGCAACACTGAGGCCTATGGGTAGCTGCAGATCATTGAAGCTTATGTCTGGTGTGTCAAACCATTCATCGATGAAGTTGTGGATGATGGCGACATCAAACAGAGGCAGATTGTTGAAGATTTCAGCCTCCTCCTTGCTCTTGATGAGCTGCTCAAGAGCATCATCTCCAAGATCTTCATCGCTTGAGAGATCAATGGCTTCGCAACGCAGAATGTCAGCAGCTGTGAGCTCTTTGCCTGTGTGTGGCTGAGGCTTCTTGGCTTCTTGGGGCTTGGACACTCGTGATAAGCCTTCTGACTGCACACTGGCTTCAGGAGGTGCAGTTGCTAAAGGCTTCACTCTTGCGATCTTGGGAGAAGCGGCTGGCTTTGAAGCTTTTGGAGCTTTTGGCTTCTTCTGCTTTGGCTTCGGAGCAGCAGGGGCGTCATCTGACTCAGTATCTGCTGGAGGGTCATTCACAGCAGTCCCTTGGACTAGGATGCGAGTGATGAGGCCTGCAAGATTGGCATACGGCCCGATGATATTGGGATCGGCGTTGCGTGTGCCATCTGCCCTTGGTGAGGAGGGACCAGGGTTGAAGTGAAGCCCAAATTTCTTCTTGTTTATCTTTGCTGACTGTTGTGCAAACTGAAAGTTGCGCTTGAAGAGATTATCATCGCGACACCAGAGAAGTGATGACGGATGTGCCTCAGCTGGATGTGGTCCTCTCACCATGCATGGATAGAAGCCTTGAGCAATGGCTTCGTCTCTGGACCTGGGTACGAGATTTTTGTATAATACATCTCCCCAAGATCTCTTGATGGCGCACTTCTCCGCATATTCCTGAGTGACGAAGCGGTAGTGGAACCATTGCTCTGCCCAATATCTTCGAATCCATTGGATTCGTGTCTTGCGCTGACCATAGCTTTCTTCAGGATTAGTTTTGTACATTTCTGCCAATTCATCAGGCAGATCTTTGGACGTTTCACCACGTCGCTGTCTGCCTCCCTTCCTTGCTGCTGTTTCTGAAGCCATGAATAACTTGGAAGGCTTCAGGATGTTCAAAGGCTTCAAAGGCTTCCTTTTGCAAGAACTGGCTTCAGGCGAGTTGATGTGATGCTGCAAGTACTCTGCAAATGAATGCAGACTATGAGAACCAAAGGATTCTCCCACGGACATGTACCTGTGACAGCATTAAGGTGCGAGGGAAGGGGAAGAGGTCATATGCCTTCTCAGAAGATTTTGAAGATAAATCGGTTTAGAAGACATTGACCTCATTATGCGAAGACATTCACTTATAGATAAGAAGTTGGTTCCAGATTTGTATGAACCCATAGATCAGTACAAGTGAGGAATCTAACTACTTTATGAAGCACAAGTGAATATACTAGGCATGTTATGAGATGCAGCGAGAGATTTAACTGGTGTGAAGAGAAACTTCTTATGGCAGAAAGTGACTGAACTGTAGGATCAAAAGAAGCTGTAAAAAGAGGTTTTATTTACCACACTTGGAACTGCTAGACGAAGTGAGAGTTGAGGCCGAGCAGTTCGATCCTCCGTGCCCTAACTTGGCGACGGAAGACACCTACGGCGACGGCGGAGAGAGTGATGTCCGCTGTCGGCGTGAAAAAGGCGTCGGAGAGGTTGCGGCAGTGAAGCGCTTCGTCGCCGGCGTCGTCGAGTGCTAGCGGTGGCGCTAGGGTTCGTGCGAGGGTGGAAGAAGGAGATAATGACCGCAGTGAATCGTATATTTATAGGGATAGAGGCGGCACTGCGCTATTACGCAGGTACCCCTGGCGGTTCGCATTTGAGGCACGCGTGGCCAGTTAGAGGACGATTGGGATTTGTTCCACGTCCCACGCACGCCTAAATTGTCGGGCGGTCGTTCCTTCTTCTCCGGATCTTATGTGGAGGAATGAGCATTAAAAACGGACTTTTATGGTTGTCACTATGTCTTCAGCTGACAAGGACACAGTGAAGACATTTGACAGTTTCAACAGAATGCATATGTCTTGGAGAGATAGAGTTTGAGATAGAAAGCATAGAGAGGTTAGGGTCCGATCACATTCACTTAGTTCAAGAGATTCAACCAAGAAGACATAGCTATAAGTGAATGCTGTAGAGGACAGAACATCAGTACATATATATCCATATAATCAACACAGTGAAGATAATCATGAAGACATATTGAGAATGAAACCAAACCAATTGTGAAGACATTGAGCGGTAACGCCATGAGAGAAACACTTCAAAATGGAACGTTTGGTGGTGGCGTTACCCACCGTATAGGAAGTATTAGACCCAGACACGGCGCACAATTATCGTGGCGCTCTGAAGTCAAATTCCACATTAATGTATTCACACTTAGAATGTATGTCTTCATTGTTTGAAGATATACGCTACTTCGTGTGTTGCACATCTAAGTCATCAATATGCTTAAGTGTTAGGATGTGTGCTTGATCACAGGACATTTGAGGATTCCAAGATATTTAGCTCACACCGTAACTTGCAAAATCTCTTCTCATCCAAGGGCTTTGTGAAGATATCTGCCAATTGCTCTTTAGTGTTGACGTGTATGATATCAATGTCTTCCTTCACAACATGATCTCTGAGAAAGTGATGACGAATTTCAATGTGCTTTGTCTTCGAGTGCTGAACTGGGTTGTTGGCAATCTTGATGGCGCTTTCGTTGTCGCAGTAAAGTGGCACTTGCTTCAGATAAATGCCATAATCCTTGAGTGTTTGCTTCATCCACAGAAGCTGAGCGCAGCAAGATCCAGCAGCAATATATTCAGATTCAGAAGTGGAGAGAGATACACAGTTCTGCTTCTTTGAAGACCAACATACAAGTGATCGTCCCAGAAAATGACATGTGCCTGATGTAGATTTGCGATCAACTTTGTCGCCAGCATAATCAGCACCCGAAAATCCAACCAGATCAAACTCTGAGCCCTTTGGATACCATAATCCTAGAGTTGGGGTGTGAGCAAAATATCGAAGAATTCGCTTCACAGCTAAGTGATGCGACTCCTTTGGTGTCGCTTGAAATCGAGCACACATGCAAACACTAAGCATGATATCTGGCCTAGATGCACATAAATAAAGCAAAGACCCAATCATGGAGCGGTATACCTTTTGATCGAACTCTTTACCATTGTCGTCGGGACCCAGATGATGCTTGGCTGGCATTGGTGTTGTGAAGCCTTTGCAGTCTTGCATACCGAACTTCTTCAGGCACTCTTTAAGATATTTCTCTTGAGATATGAAGATGCCGTTGCGTTGTTGCCGTATTTGAAGACCGAGAAAGAACTTCAGCTCCCCCATCATGGACATCTGATATTGCTCTTGCATCATGTATCCAAACTCTTCACTATACTTCTGATTGGTGCAGCCGAAGATAATGTCATCCACATATATTTGGCACACAAACAGTTCACCATCATATGTCTTCGTGAAAAGAGTGGGATCCAGGGAACCAGGTATGAAGCCTTTGCTCTTCAGAAAGTACTTGAGTGTATCATACCAGGCCCTGGGGGCTTGTTTGAGGCCATACAGTGCCTTGTTGAGCTTGTATACCATATCAGGATGTTTTGGATTTTCAAAGCCAGGTGGTTGTGCAACATACACTTCTTCTTCAATCTTGCCATTGAGAAAGGCACTTTTCACATCCATTTGATATAGAAGTATGTTATGATGTTTTGCATAGGCCAGCAGTATGCGTATGGCTTCAAGCCTAGCCACAGGAGCAAATGTTTCATCGAAGTCAATGCCCTCCACTTGAGTATATCCTTGAGCAACTAGATGAGCTTTGTTTCTGACAACTTGACCATGCTCATCTTGCTTGTTGCGGTATATCCATTTGGTGCCTATTATGTTGTGCTTCCGTGGATCAGGACACTTAACCAGTTCCCATACATTATTCAGCTCAAACTGTTGAAGCTCTTCTTGCATAGCTTGAATCCATTCAGGTTCCATGAAGGCTTCTTCAACTTTCTTGGGTTCTGATATTGAGACGAATGCGAAATGCCTACAGAAGTTTGTTAGCTGAGTTGCCCTTGAACGAGTGAGTGGACCAGGTGCATTGATGCTGTCCAGTATTTTGTCAATTTGTACTTCATTTGCAACACGAGGGTGTGTGGGGCGAAGACTTTGCTCTTGCTGATCTATGTGGTCATTTGAAGGTATATCTTCAGGCTGAGCATTGTCTTCATGCGGATCAGGTGCTGAGATGATAAGTTCTTCTTCAGGTTGAGCTTCAGAAGGTACAATTTCTCCAGTTCCCATAAGCTTGATTGATTCATTTGCTGGAACTTCATCTAGCACTTTTGGCAATTGCTCTCTTTGTGATCCATTGGTTTCATCAAATCGCACATCCACTGTTTCAATCACTTTGTAGTGGAAGAGATTGAAGACTCTGTAGGAGTGCGAATCCTTTCCATATCCAAGCATGAAGCCTTCATGTGCTTTTGGTGCAAACTTTGAGGTGTGGTGTGGGTCCTTGATCCAGCATTTTGCGCCAAATACTCTGAAATAACTGACATTTGGCTTCTTGCCAGTTAGGAGTTGATAGGATGTCTTGTTCAGGAGCTTGTGAAGATAAACACGATTGATTGTATGGCATGCAGTATCAATGGCTTCAGTCCAGAATTTTCTTGGAGTCTTGTATTCATCTAGCATTGTTCTGGCCATCTCAATGAGTGTTCTGTTCTTGCGTTCGACGACGCCATTCTGCTGTGGCGTGTATGGAGCTGAGAATTCATGTGTGATGCCCAAGGTATCCAGATATGTATCAAGGCCAGTATTCTTGAATTCAGTGCCATTGTCACTTCTGATGTGCTTTATCTTGGCCCCAAAATTGTTCATAGCTCGATTTGCGAAGCGTCTGAAGACATCCTGCACTTCAGTCTTGTAAAGGATTATGTGCACCCAAGTATATCTAGAATAATCATCAACAATTACGAAGCCATAGAGGCATGCAGAAGTAGTAAAAGTTGAGTAGTGAGTGGGACCGAAAAGATCCATGTGAAGCAGTTCGAAAGGTTGAGTAGTGGTCATGATTGTCTTCGAAGGATGTTTTGCCCTTGTCATCTTCCCTGCTTCACAGGCACCGCATAAGTGATCTTTCTTGAACTTGACGCCTTCGATGCCTATGACGTGCTTTTTCTTCGCAAGGGTGTGGAGGTTCCTCATGCCAGCATGCCCAAGCCTTCGATGCCAAAGCCAGCATTCTGAAGCTTTTGCAAGAAGACATACTGCAAGTTGTGGTCCTGCTGAGAAATCTACCACATACAAATCACCTTTCCTATACCCTTCAAACACTAGAGATTTGTCAGATTCCATTAGCACCAGGCAGCGATATTTGCCAAAACATTACAATCATATTCAAATCGCAAAGCATTGAGACAGACATTAAGTTGAAGCCAAGGGATTCAACAAGCATGACTTTATCCATGTGTTGATCCTTTGAGATTGCAACTCTACCTAGACCCAATACCTTACTTTTACCAGTGTCAGCGAATGTAATGTGGCTCTTGTTGGATGGACGTAAAGTTGAGTCCATAAGAAGGCTTCTTCTGCCAGTCATGTGATTTGTACACCCACTGTCAATAATCCATTCTGAAGACTTTGAAGTCGCTGGTATCGTACCCTACAGTGCAGTTAGGGGGATAGGCTTCACGAAGAGTGTTGTGAAGCATAAACATTTGACGAACCAGTGGGTTATGAAAACTTAGATCCAGATTAGGACTAATGGGGAGAGTAGCATGCGATTCAGGAACGAGGTACATAATGATGCCATTTGGGCATTTTATCTTGCGCCCCACAAGATTTTTATGGTCCCCAGCAATAGCATCAGAAGATTTTGTTTTTGTGCTGGAGACCTTTCCCTGCAAAGGAGAGTTAAGCTTTCTTAACCACCCACATCTCCAAGGGTGGCTTAGAAGCTATAAGTCTAAGTGCAGCATCTGATAATTTTGGCTTTGAAACCTTAGCAAACAGTCTAGCAGGTGGACAATAATACTCATAGGAATAAGCAGAATAATTTTTGGTCATATGAACATGACGGTTCGATGAACCACTCTCATATTCATATGCCTGAGTATGGTTCCCCTGCAAAACATTTGCGTTAGTGCGACTCAGGTGAGTCCCCTGTTTGTATGAAGCATTTGGACCATATGAAGCCTTTGGTCTGAGGTTTGTCTTCTTCAAGTGAGGTGTCATGAAGACATTCGCAGGAAGATTTTCCAGACATGTTTTCGGAACCCAGATCTTCTTCATAGGCGGTCCATTCCTGCAGTTAGTACCAATGTACCTGGCAAACACTTCATCATTCTGATTCTCAAATAGTTTATAGTTTGCATCAAAGGATTCATCAATGATAATTGGGTTAGCACAAGTGAAGCCAGACAGATTGGATGGATCTGCTGAGGATTCCTTTGCAGCAACCCATGTGGTTTTGGGGTACTCCTCAGGTTTCCAGTAAGACCCATCTGCATTAATTTTCCTCACGAACCCAACACCCTCTTTCCTAGGGTTTCGGTTCAGAATCTTCTTCTTAAGGACATCACATAATGTCTGATGCCCTTTCAGACTTTTGTACATCCCTGTTTCAAGCAATGTCTTCAACCTAGCATTCTCATCAGCAATAGCAGTGGTATCCTCAGCAGAGGGGTTAGTTACCACGTCAACAGTTGAAGATATTGAAACAGTAGTAGCAGTGGAACATTCAGCAACAGAAGCAGCATTATTACGCTCAATGCATTTAAGACATGGTGGTTCAAATCCTTCCTGAGCGGGACTGATTTGTTCGGCGCGAAGTGAATCGTTTTCCTTTTGAAGATCTTCATGAGCCACCCTCAATTTCTCGAGTTCTTGCTTCCTTTGAAGATAGTCATAGGAAAGCTTTTCATGAGTTGTTGAGAGAGTATCATGACGATCTTCAAGTTCCTGATACTTAACGTGAAGGTTTTTTATGTCTTCAATTAAGGATTCAGATCGAGTCATTTCAGCACCCAACAGATCATCGCTTCTGTCTAACAGTTTTTGAATATGTTCCATATCTTTCTGTTGTTCAGTTGCAATTTTAGCAAGTGTTTTATAGCTAGGTTTTGAATCACATTCAGAGTCATCGTCACTAGATGTTTCATAGCGAGTTGTGCGTGTGTTTACCTTGGCACCGCGTGCCATGAAGCAGTAGGTAGGAGTGGAGTCGTTCTTGTCATTTGCGTCGGTGTCGGTGATGCAGTCATTGTCTTCAGTATTGAAGATGGACTTGGCGACGTATGTTGTAGCCAGACTCGCAATGCCAGAATCAGACTCCTCCTCAGACTCCACCTCTGCCTCCTCAGATGCGGACTCCTCCTCTGAATCCATCTCCTTTCCAACAAACGCACGTGCCTTGCCATATGAGCTCTTCTTGTGTGATGAAGACCTTGATGAAGTTTTGGAAGAAGGCTTTGAGTATTTCTTCTTCTTCTTGTCGTCAGAATCATATTCCTTGCTCTTCTTCTTCCTTCTATTCTCATTGTCCCACTGTGGACACTCAAAGATGAAGTGTCCAGTTTTCTTGCACTTGTGACATGTTTTCTTCTTGTAGTCATGAGCAGAAGCTTCATCATTCCTTGAGCTTGATCGTGAAGATTTCCTGAAGCCTTTCTTCTTAGTGAATTTTTGGAACTTCTTCACTAGCATTGCAAGTTCTCTTCCAATGTCTTCAGGATCATCAGAACTGCAGTCAGATTCTTCTTCAGATGAGGAGACAGCTTTTGCCTTCAAGGCACGAGTTCGCCCATAGTTTGGACCGTAGATATCTCTTTTCTCAGAAAGCTGAAACTCATGTGTGTTGAGCCTCTCAAGTATGTCAGACGAATCGAGTGTCTTGAAATCAGGACGTTCTTGAATCATCAGGGCCAGAATATCAAATGAACTATCAAGTGATCTCAGTAGCGTCTTGACGATTTCATGTTTGGTGATCTCAGTAGCGCCGAGGGCTTGAAGCTCATTTGTGATGTCAGTGAGCCGATCAAAGGTGTGCTGGACATTCTCATTGTCATTTCGTTTGAAGCGGTTGAAGAGATTGCCAAGGACACTGATTCTTTGATCTCTCTGGGTTGATATGCCTTCATTAACTTTGGAGAGCCAATCCCAGACCAGTTTGGATGTCTTCAAGGCACTCACACGGCCATACTGTCCTTTGGTCAGATGACCACAGATGATATTCTTAGCAGTGGAGTCCAGTTGAACGAACTTCTTGACATCAGCAGCAGTGACACCTTCTCCAGCCTTGGGAACGCCGTTTTCGACGACATACCATAGGTCGACGTCAATGGCTTCAAGATGCATGCGCATCTTATTCTTCCAGTAGGGATATTTAGTTCCATCGAAGACGGGACAAGCAGCGGAGACTTTGATTATCCCTGCAGTCGACATAGCTAAAACTCCAGGTGGTTAAACCGAATCACACAGAACAAGGGAGCACCTTGCTCTGATACCAATTGAAAGTGCGTTATATCGACTAGAGGGGGGGTGAATAGGCGATTTTATGAAAGTCTTCAAAATGTGAGAGTTATGAAGACAAACAGTGAAGATTATGCCTATTACTATGCAGCAGAAGTTAGATTACACTAGGCCAGCCATGGTCATGTATTCAATAGAGTGAAAGCATGATTACAATTAGCTTCAGTGTAATAAGGATCAGGTAGGAAGAAGTTATGAAGCCAAACAGATCATACATTCATGTTGTGAAGACAAACGGTAAAGCAGGCATGTAATGGCTTCACAATGAAAAACTGTAAGTAAAAGGAAGTGAAGATGAAACCAGTGACACGTTGAAGACAATGATTTGTTGGACCAGTTCCAGTTGCTGTGACAACTGTATGTCTGGTTGGAGCGGCTAGGTATTTAAACCAAAGGACACACAGTCCCGGACACCCAGTCAAGGACACTTGACCCTGGGTCACTAAGGAACTGACGCGTGTACCAACGGTCGAATTTTGAACTCACACGGCAACTTTACTTGGGCTACAAGTAAAGCTGACTTGTCTGACTCTGGACAAGATTTTCTCTCAAAGTCTTCGCTCGAAGACATAGGATTTGAATTTGGCATCACTTCAGTCATTCTGACTGGTTCTCTTTGACCCCACTTAACAGTACGGTGGTTCCTATGACACAACATGAATGAAATAAAACTACGAAGGATCTAGGTCTTCGAGTTCCAAAAGCTTCATAGGGAGTCTTCTCATGTCATTGTCTTCAATATGAATATCTTCATAAACCACCATTGTCTTCAATGTCTTCGTACATTTTTAGGGGTCATCTCTGGTAGTAAAACCGAATCAATGAGGGACTTCTACCTGTGTTTTCCTGCAATTCTCACAAACACATTAGTCCCTCAGCTAGGTTTGTCTTCAATACTCCAAAACCAACTAGGGGTGGCACTAGATGCACTTACAACTTCGTTATTTTTCCCAAGTTTGCAGTTTATTTTGCATATTTCATCATGTTGTATCTCCGCATCCGTAGCTCCGTTTTGGGCATATAGCATATCAAAATGTTCGTCTAAGAGAGCACATCATTTCATCTCATTGCATCATTTTCATTTGCGTTCATCTTGATGCCCGAAATTATGTTGGAAGAATGCTATTTGAGATAATTGTCAGTTCTGCTGCTCCAATTAGATATTTGGCATTTTTGCCATGATTAATGTGTGCATGATATGCCCCTGAGCTCTACATGTATTTTGTTATATGCTTTGTCATCTTTCCAGAGGTGCCATCCATGTATTTTTGTGATGTGTGTGGTGACTAACACAAGCTTGCAAAGTGAGGCATTTATTAATGCTGATTTCAGGGACATAGCATTTCCACTAAGCCTTTGAGCTGTTTATCTCATATCGCTATATGTTCATGTTGTTTCCTAGTGATCCGTGCCTTGTTTGAGGACGATCAGTAAGGATGTTTTGTTAATCTTGTAGTGCTATATCCATCCGTGTCTTTTTTTGCAATTATCGAGCACCCTAGCTTGAGTCAATCGAGCTGTACTTTTGTCATTTCGTGAATCTGGGCAGATTGTCTACTTGTTAGCAATTTTGCCGAGGATGTTGTAGTTGATCCGTGCATGCTATGCTATTGTTCTTGCCATGTCTAGCTTGCATTTTGTGTATTCTTGATGGGTGTATGCTTATTTTTTCATGACTTGCTCTGTAGTGAGTGCATCGAGCTCGTAAACATGCCTACTTGATATCTGATTCAGCATGCTCCAGTTTTCACTAAGTCTGAGAACTGATTATGTTTTTGCCATGTTCACATGCTTGCAAATGTATTTTCTGATCCCTTTTGGCTCAAGGTCACTAAGGGACTTTTGTTAAGCTCTTTGAGTAGCTCCATGCCATGCTTTACTTTGCCATGTTCAGGTCCTGTAACATGTAGTTTTATTGCTCCAAAGAGTGCTACCTGATCTGAAATTCCAGGCAAGTGTTAATTTCACTAAGTCTGAGATCTGTTTGTCAAATGCATTTTTGCCATGCTTGTTTGAACCTGGTAATGGATGAATTGGCCGTAGCTCAGTGCTAGACTTTCGTTAAGCTTCATGAATGGATCCCTGCCATGTATTTTTATGCCATGTTTTGGTGCTGTAGCATGTTCATCTTGTTGCATTTAGGTGGCTACTTGCTGTAAATCGCAGAACGTGGTCATGTTTGAATTGCTTGCCATTTCCAAACCGTAACTCCGATTACGGCGTTCTTTATATCGTTTTCAAGCGATTTCATCTCATCTTTCCAGTGGCACACTTGGATTTCTATGTTGAGGCCAGGTTCATGCATTCCTTGTCAAATCTTGCATTTGCATCACATATTTCATCCCGCATAGCATATCATCTTTGCACCATGTTGTTTGATCCTTGCACGTGGTTGATTGTGTCCTTGTTGCTTGTTTGTCTTGTTTGGGTAGAGCCGGGAGATGAGTTCGTTAACGAGGAGCCCGTTGAGTTTGCTTTCGAGGATCCAGTCAACTCTGACAACTTTGCAGGCAAGATGATCATACCCTCGAAATCACTACTATCTTTGCTTTGCTAGATGGTCGCTCTTTTGCTATGCCTATGCTACGATGCCTACCACTTGCTTATCATGCCTCCCAAATTGCCATGTCAAACCTCTAACCCACCATGGCCTAGCAAACCATTGATTGGCTATGTTACCGCTTTGCTCAGCCCCTACTATAGCGTTGCTAGTTGTAGGTGAAGATTGGAGACCGTTCCTTGTTGGAACATTATTTACTTGTTGGGATATCATTATATTGCCATGTTATATTAATGCATCTATATACTTGGTAAAGGGTGGAAGGCTTGGCCTCTCTCCTAGTGTTTTGTTCCACTCTTGCCGCCCTAGTTTCCGTCATATCGGTGTTATGTACCCGGATTTTGCGTTCCTTACGCGGTTGGGTTATAATGGGAACCCCTTGATAGTTCGCCTTGATTAAAGCTTTTCCAGCAATGCCCAATCTTGGTTTTACCATTTGCTACCTAGCCTCTTTTTCCCTTGGGTTTCCGGAGCCCGAGGGTCATCTTATTTAAACCCCCCCCCCCCGGGCTAGTGCTCCTCTGAGTGTTGGTCCAACTAGGCCACTTGCGCGCCACCTCGGGAAACTCGAGGGTTGGTTAGTTGTACGTAGTGTTCAATCTTGAGTGTGCCCTGAGAACGAGATATGTGCAGCTCCTATCGGGATTTGTCGGCACATTCGGGCGGTGTTGCTGGATTTGTTTTAACTGTCGAAGTGTCTTGAGAACCGATACCGAGTCTGATCGGAATGTCTCGGAGGAGGTCTATTCCTTCGTTGCGTGAGAGCTTGTCATGGGCTAAGTTGGACTCCCCTGAGGGATTTGAACTTTCAAAAGTCGTGCCCGCGGTTATGGCAGATGAATTTGTTAATGTCCGGTGTATAACTTGAACCTTATTAATTAAAATGAATCAACTGTGTGAGTTGCCGTGTGGTCTCTTCTCGCTCTCTTTTGCGAACAAGATAGCCACCATATATGCTAGTCGCTTGCCGCAGCTCCACTTATATTTTCCTTGACTTACCTTTAAAGCTTAATAGTCTGATCGTGAGGGTGCGAGATTGCTGAGTCCCTGTGGCTCACAGATTACTTCCAAACCAGATGCAGGGCCTGATGACTCCGTTCCAGATGACGCGCTTGAGCTCAAGTGGGAGTTCGACGAGGACTCACGCCGATACTACATGTCTTTCCCTGATGATCAGTAGTGGTGCCCAGTTGGGGTGATCGGGACGTGTCGCATGTTGGGTTATCTTTTATTTTGGCGCCGTAGTCGGGCCATGAGTGTTTGAATGTTGTAATGCTATTTATGTACTTTGTGTGACGTGGCGAGTGTAAGCCAACTATGTTATCTCCCCTTTTATTATCTATATTACATGGGATGTTGTGAAGATTGCCTAACTTGTGACATTTCTTTCAATGCGGTTATGCCTCTAAGTCGTGCCTCGACACGTGGGAGATATAGCCGCATCGAGGGCGTTACAAGTTGGTAATCAGAGCCTTCCCCGACCTTAGGAGCC
This sequence comes from Triticum urartu, assembly GCF_003073215.2. Lineage (NCBI taxonomy): Eukaryota > Viridiplantae > Streptophyta > Magnoliopsida > Poales > Poaceae > Triticum > Triticum urartu. The sequence goes on along the minus strand of NC_053027.1, from coordinate 200,228,271 downwards.
CCCATTGCTTGATCGTTTTTAGCTGCCGAGTTGTGTCTAGAAAAATGTTTTGAGTCATTTAGGAATTATATATCGGAGAGTTTAGGAATTCTTTTTACTTCCCAGTCTCCTCATCGCTCTGGTAAGGCATCTTGACGTAGAGTTTTGACTCTTCTCTTCTCAAATTTCACAATTTTTTTTAGGATCACGCGGGTATCTTGGAATCGTTCCGATGGTTTTATGATGAGAACATTGTCTTGGTGCCTCCTGTCAGGGGTTTTGTGGAAGTGTCCCGGGGAGTTGAGCTCTGAGGTGTTGTCGTCATAATTTTATCGTTGCAGTTCTGGAATACCTGAGTTTAGTACGCCGACATCGAAAATCTCTTTTATGCAGTTCGTTGGTGAGATAACCTCGACGCCACCCAGTACTGGGGCGGGAGTTCGGGAGTATCGCCATAACTTGTATAACGGATGCTTTTCAAAGGTTGAGGTAGATGGTTTCCGAAGTTTTTCTTGGTTATGTGTTGAAGGATGGATACAGCTGGATGTAGGATTTGCTAGTTTGGGTGAGATATTATGCTTCCCCTGTATCCCCAACACCTGATTGCATAACCGGAAAGGTTCGGTAGTTTCATAGGTGGGAATTCTTGTAGTTCTAGTTCTTCTTCCACGGATATTGGTTTGAGATTGGGATTTCTTACCGATTATTCGTTCTTGATCCGTACCTTGTTGATTTATTTCTCTACCTAAATTCTACGTGGCTTCTCAATTTATGGATATGTGACCATTTCAAGAGGAATGCATTCGTTCATTTTGTTCGGATGTGAAGACTATATGTTACAATTTTCATTCCATTGGATTCAGCTTCAATAATTATCTATCAATGTGCTAATGGTGGTCAACCTCTTCAGGATGGCTCCTCCAATGCGCACGACTCCGAATCCTGATCCGCCACCACCTCCACCTCCTCCAGAGGCATGGCAAGCTGTGATGGCCGCAAACAATGCAAACACACAGTTGATCATGCAAATTCTTCAAGAGCGCAATCTAGGCAACCAAGGGAACCAAGGTAACAATCAGAATCACTTTGCTACACTCAACCAGTTCCTTGCTAAAGGGCCAAAGACTTTCAGCAATTGTGTTGAGGCAACCGATGCTGACGATTGGCTTGTGGATCTATGCAAGCATTTCGAGTGCAGTAACATCAGGCCTGAGGAATTTGTCAAGTTCGCTTCCTTCCAACTCAAAGATCAAGCTGCAGAATGGTTCCAGCAGTACAAGGATTCCAGAGGTGGACATGTTATCACTTGGGATGAATTTCGTCAAGATTTCCGAGCTCATCATATTCCTCAGAGCGTGGTTGAAAGCAAGCGTGAGGAATTCCTCAATCTGAAACAAGGCTCTTTGTCTGTCTATGACTACAACAAGTTGTTTCAGAAGCTCGCCCGCTTTGCCAAGCAGGACGTACCTGATGAGAAGAGCATGATATACCAGTTCAGGGGTGGTCTTAGAGAAGAAATTCAGCTAGCTCTTGTTCTCTTCGAGCCCTTGAGATACGATGGGTTCTACAACATGGCACTGAAGCAAGAGGCTGCTCAGTTGAGGTGTGATGCTTCCAAGAAGTGAGTCAGAGATGTTACTTCTTCTTCCTCTACTCAAGTGGCCAAGCAGCAGAAGTATTGGCTTCCTCCTCCGTTCCGTCAGCCGTATCAGCAGAAGAGCAAAGGTGGCAGTGGTTCTTTCCACCCACCCAACCCTGGCTTTCAGAACAAGACTTCGTCTCAAGCTCCAAGATCGAGTGCTCCGTATCACCGTCCGCTTTCAGAGGTCACGTGCAACAAGTGCCAACAGAAGGGTCACTATGCCAACAAGTGTTTCAACCAGAGGCGTCTTCCTCCTCCTCCTCCTGTCAGATCGGCAAGTACAGCTGTGGTCAAGCATAACCCCAAGCACGCCAAGGTCAACTTGCTGAATGCAGCTCAGGCAGAGGAATCATCAGATGTCATCATGGGTAACTTTCCAGTTAACTCTTTTCCAGCAAAAGTTCTTTTTGACACTGGTGCATCGCATTGTTTCATGTCAAGATCTTTTGTTTCCAAGCATGACTTCGTTTCACAAATGTTGGGTAAACCTATGGGAGTGGTTTCTCCGGCTAAGTCTATGAGGGCTACTTCAATAGTCCCAGATGTTTCTATCATGATGGGTGATTTCAAGTTTCTCGCTTCTCCAATGGTTCTTGGTAACTCGAATATTGATCTTATTCTCGGGATGGATTGGCTTTCTAAGCACAAGGCTCAGCTTGATTGTGCAGCCAGGCAGATTCAATTGACTCATTCGTCTGAGGATGTAATTGTCTTTGCCACGAATGATGATACCATCCGTCTGTTTTCTCTCAATGAGAAGGGTGAACTCGATGCCATCTCGCAAATTCCAGTCATTTGCGAATATCAAGACGTCTTTCCAGAAGAGCTTCCAGGAATGCCTCCGCACCGGCCAGTTGAATTTGTTATTGATCTTGAGCCTGGTACAGAACTTGTGTGCAAGCATCCTTACAAGCTCGGACCTGAAGAGTTGAAGGAGATGAAGAAGCAACTCAATATTCAAGAGAAAATGGGTCTCATCCGGCCTAATTCTTCTCCGTGGGGTTGTGGTGTTCTTTTTGTGAAGAAGAAGGATGGAACGGACCGACTTTGTGTTGATTACCATCCATTGAACAAGAAGACCATCAAGAACAAGTATCCACTTCCCAACATCAATGAGCTGTTCGAACAACTCAAAGGTGCCCAAGTATTCTCCAAGCTTGATCTCCATATGGGTTATCATCAGATTCGAATCCGTGAGCAAGATATTCCCAAGACAGCTTTCAGGACAAGCTATGGTTCATATGAATACACTGTCATGTCTTTTGGCCTCGTTAACGCTCCTCCGATGTTCTCTCGCATGATGAACTTCATCTTCAACGCCTACACCAATGACTTCGTTTTGGTCTATCTCGACACCAATGACTTCGTTTTGGTCTATCTCAACGACATTCTGGTTTTCTCGAAGAACAAGGAAGATCATGCCAAGCACTTGCATTTGGTACGCGATAAGCTCAGAGAACACCAGTTCTACGCCAAGTTCTCCAAGTGAGAATTTTGGCTCGATGAGGTTCTTTATCTTGGTCATATCATCTCTGCCAAGGGCATTGCGGTGAATCTTGAGAAGGTGTCTGCAATTGTGAATTGGGAACCACCCCAGAACATGAAGCAACTCCATAGCTTCCTCGGTCTCGCAAGCTATTGTCAAAGATTCGTTGAAAACTTTTCCAAGATCGCGAAGCCTCTCTCAAATCTTCTCCAGAAGCACGTCAAGTACCTTTGGTCTCCGGAGTGTGACATTGCTTTCAACACTTTGAAAGAGAAATTGATCACTGCCCCAGTTCTGACTCCTCCTGATGAATCCAAGCCGTATGAGGTCTTTTGTGATGCCTCTCTCCAAGGTCTGGGTGCAGTGTTGATGCAAGAGAAGAAAGTTGTTGCTTATACCTCTCGCCAGTTGAAGCCTAATGAGAAGAACTACCTCACTCATGATCTTGAGTTGGCGGCAGTTGTGCATGCTCTTTTGACTTGGAGACATCTCTTATTGGGAAGAAAAGTGGACATTTTCACTGACCACAAGAGTCTCAAGTACATCTTCACTCAGCCTAATCTCAACCTCAGGCAAACTCGATGGGTCGAAATGATTCAAGAGTATAATCCGAGTATCGAGTATACTCCAGGCAAGGCCAATGTGATTGCTGATGCATTGAGCAGGAAGGCTTATTGCAACAGTCTGATTCTCAAGCCTTATCAACCTGAGCTTTGTGAAGCTTTCCGCAAACTTAATCTGCAAGTTGTTCCTCAAGGTTTCCTCGCCAACCTTCAAGTCTCTCCTACCTTGGAAGACCAGATTCGCCAAGCCCAGCTTCTTGATGCTATGGTGAAGAAGGTGAAGATTGGGATTGCCAAGAGTCAACCCAAGTACAAGTGCTACCGCCTTGATGACAAGGATACTCTGTTCTTCGAGGATCGTATTGTTGTGCCCAAAGGTGACCTTCGTAAAGTGATCATGAACGAGGCTCACAATTCTCTCCTCTCCATCCACCCTGGGAGCAAGAAGATGTATCAAGACCTCAAGCAGGCTTATTGGTGGACTAGAATGAAGCGCAAGATTGCTCAATTCGTAAACGAATGTGATGTCTGTAGAAGAGTGAAGGCAGAACACCAAAGGCCAGCTGGTCTCCTCCAACCTCTTGCCATTCTAGAATGGAAGTTTGACCACATTGAAATGGACTTCGTGACTGGGTTTCCAAAGTCCAAACGTGGCAATGATGCTATATTCGTTGTTATCGACAAACTCACTAAAGTGGCTCGCTTTCCGCCTATCAAAGAGTCAATCACTGCAGCTCAATTGGCGGAACGCTATACCTCTCGGATTGTATCTCTGCACGGTATTCCTCAAGTGATCTCTTCAGACCGTGGCAGCATCTTTACCTCCAAGTTTTGGGATTCTTTTCAGAAGGCCATGGGTACCAACATCCGCTTCAGTACAGCTTTCCATCCTCAAACTAGCGGTCAATTTGAGCGTGTCAATCAGATTCTTGAAGATATGCTCAGGGCTTGTGTGATCTCCTTCGGCATGAAGTGGGAGGATTGTCTTCCTGATGCTGAATTCTCCTACAACAACAGTTTTCAAGCAAGTTCGGGCAAGGCCCCATTTGAAATTGTGTATGGCAGGAAGTGCCGTACCCCTCTCAACTGGTCTGAAACCGGTGAACGTCAGCTTTTGGGTAATGACTTAATCACAGAGGCAGAGGAGATGTGCAAAGTCATTCGAGATAACCTCAAAGCAGCCCAATCCCGCCAGAAGAGCTACTATGATAGTAAGCACCGTGATTTGGCTTTCGAGATCAGAGATCATGTTTACCTCCGCGTCTCTCCTATGAAAGGTACTCGTCGCTTCGGTATCAAAGGGAAGCTTACCCCCAGATACGTGGGACCTTTCAAGATCGTCAGCAAGAGAGGTGATCTCGCCTATCAACTCCAGCTTCCTTCAAACTTTGCAAATGTTCATGACGTGTTCCATGTCTCTCAGCTTCGAAAGTGCTTCAAGACTCCTAACCGCACCGTCAACTTCGAGGACATTGAGCTCCAAGAAGATCTTTCTTATCGTGAGCACCCCGTTGCTATTCTTGAAGAGACTGAATGCAAGACTCGCAACAAGTCAATCAAATTCCTCAAAGTCAAGTGGTCACACCATTCCGACCGTGAAGCTACCTGGGAACGCGAGGATCACCTCCGTTCAGAATACCCGGCGTTCTTTCAGTCCTAGATCTCAGGACAATATCCTTTCGTAGTGGTGGAGTGTTGTAACACCCCGGATGTAATTTACCCAATATGTAATCCAACTCTTGTCGTTTCTGGCGTTAAGTTATTTTATTTCTCGGGTTCGGGTTTTTTTGTCTCCGTGTGTTGTTGTCATTGTCATGCATCTCATATCATGTCATCATGTGCATTGCATTTGCATACGTGTTCATCTCATGCATTCGAGCATTTTCCCCGTTGTCCGTTTTGCATTTCGGCGCTTTGTTCTCCTCCGGTGGTCATTTCTACCTTTCTTTCGTGTGTGGGGATTAAACATTTCCGGATTGGACTAGACTTGCCAAGCGGCCTTGGTTTACTACCGGTAGACCGCCTATCAAGTTTCGTATCATTTGGACTTCGTTTGATACTCCAACGGTTAACCGAGGGACCGAAAAGGCCTCGTGTGTGTTGCAGCCCAACACCCCTCCAAGTTGGCCCAAAACCCACCAAACCCCTCTCCATCATCTATAGTGTTCGATCACGATCGCGTGGAAAACCGCACCTCATTTGGACCCCCTAGCTCCTCCTATGCCTATTTAAAGACCCCCCCCGAAAATCTCCTTCTTCTCCCCCCTAACCCTAAATATCTCTCCTCCGCCGCCCGGACACGTCCGGAAGGAGCCGGACGTTGTCCGCCGCCCGCAGCCAACCGCGACTTGCCACGTGGCGGCCACGTGCCCACATCGCCGCTGGCCCGGGCAGGCCCGCACCGGGCCCTCCAAGCCCATCGGGGGGCGCCACCCTTCGCCCACCGATCCGCTCCGCCCGCCGCCCGGCTTCCTCCCGCGCCACCGTGAGACCGCGCTGGCCGCAGCCCTCGTCGCCGGCCGGAGCGAGCCCGCCGCGCCTCCTCGTCGGTCTGGCTCCGGCACCCGCCGCCCGACGCGGCCGGGCCTCGCCACCGCCGACGCGGCGCCTCGCCCCGCCCGACTGCCGCCTCCTCGCCTCCCCTCGTCGGCCCCGGCAACTCTGGCGAGTCCCTCCTCCTCCGGCCGCCGCGTTCTTCATCCCCGGCCAACCTCGTGCACCACGCGTGAACAGTGCCGCTGGATCTCAGATCCGGATTCGAAAAATCCTAGGGTTGACTTCGTTATTTTTCCAAGTCTGTCGTTTATTTTGCATATTTCATCATGTTGTATCTCCGCATCCGTAGCTCCGTTTTGGGCATATAGCATATCAAAATGTTCGTCTCAGAGAGCACATCATTTCATCTCATTGCATCATTTTCATTTGCATTCATCTTGATCCCCGAAATGCTGTTGGAAAATGCTATTTGAGATAATTGTCAGTTCTGCTGCTCCAATTAGATATTTGTCATTTTTGCCATGATTAATGTGTGCATTATATGCCCCTGAGATCTACATGTATTTTGTTATAGCTTTTCATCTTTCTAGAGGTGCCATCCATGTATTTTGTGATGTGTGTGGTGACTAGCACAAGCTTGCAAAGTGGCATTTGTTAATGCTGATTTCAGGGAACTTAGCATTTCCACTAAGCCTTGAGCTGTTTATCTCATATGGCCATATGTTCATGTTGTTTCCTAGTGATCCGTGCCTCTTTTGAGGATGATCAGTAAGGATGTTTTGTTAATATTGTAGTGCTATATCCATCCGTGTCTCTTTTTGCAATTATTGAGCACCCTAGCTTGAGTCAATCGAGCTCTACTTTTGTCCTTTCGTGAATCTGGGCAGATTGTCTACTTGTTAGCAATTTTGCCAAGGATGTTGTAGTTGATCCCGTGCATGCTATGCTATTGTTCTTGCCATGTCTAGCTTACATTTTGTGTATTCTTGATGGGTTGTATGCTTAGTTTGTCATGACTTGCTCTGTAGTGAGTGCATCGAGCTCGTAAACATGCCTACTTGATATCTGTTCAGCATGCTCCAGTTTTCACTAAGTCTGAGAACTGATTATGTTTTTGCCATGTTCACATGCTTGCAAATGTATTTTCTGATCCCTTTTGGCTCAAGGTCACTAAGGGACTTTTGTTAAGCTCTTTGAGTAGCTCCATGCCATGCTTTACTTTGCCATGTTCAGGTCCTGTACATGTTTTATTGCTCCAAAGAGTGCTACCTGATCTAAAATTCCAGGCAAGTGTTAATTTCACTAAGTCTGAGATCTGTTTGTCAAATGCATTTTTGCCATGCTTGTTTGAACCTGGTAATGGATGAATTGGCCGTAGCTCAGTGCTAAGACTTTCGTTAAGCTTCATGAATGGATCCCTGCCATGTATTTATGCCATGTTTTGGGTGCTGTAGCATGTTCATCTTGTTGCATTTAGGGGCTACTTGCTGTAAATCGCAGAACGTGGTCATGTTTGAATTGCTTGCCATTTCCAAACCGTAACTCCGATTACGGCGTTCTTTATATCGTTTTCAAGCGATTTCATCTCATCTTTCCAGTGGCACACTTGGATTTCTATGTTGAGGCCAGGTTCATGCATTCCTTGTCAAATCTTGCATTTGCATCACATATTGCATCCTGCATAGCATATCATCTTTGCACCATGTTGTTTGATTTGCACATGGGTTGATTGTGTCTTGTTGCTTGTTTGTCTTGTTTTGGTAGAGCCGGGAGATGAGTTCGTTAACGAGGAGCCCGTTGAGGTTTGCTTTCGAGGATCCAGTCAACTCTGACAACTTTACAGGCAAGATGATCATACCTTCGAAATCACTACTATCTATGCTTTGCTAGATGGTCGCTCTTTTGCTATGCCTATGCTACCAATGCCTACCACTTGCTTATCATGCCTCCCAAATTGCCATGTCAAACCTCTAACCCACCATGGCCTAGCAAACCATTGATTGGCTATGTTACCGCTTTGCTCAGCCCCTATTATAGCGTTGCTAGTTGTAGGTGAAGATTGGAGACCGTTCCTTGTTGGAACATTATTTACTTGTTGGGATATCATTATATTGCCATGTTATATTAATGCATCTATATACTTGGTAAAGGGTGGAAGGCTTGGCCTCTCGCCTAGTGTTTTGTTCCACTCTTGCCGCCCTAGTTTCCGTCATATCAGTGTTATGTACCCGGATTTTGCGTTCCTTACGCGGTTGGGTTATAATGGGAACCCCTTGATAGTTCGCCTTGATTAAAGCTTTCCAGCAATGCCCAACCTTGGTTTTACCATTTGCCACCTAGCCTCTTTTTACCTTGGGTATCCGGAGCCCGAAGGGTCATCTTATTTAACCCCCCCCCCCCGGGGCCAGTGCTCCTCTGAGTGTTGGTCCAACTCTAGAGCCGCCGGTGGCTACCCGGGGCAACTCTGGGCTGGCCTACAGGAAGTTAGACAATCTGAGTGTGCCCTAGAAAGAGATATGTGCAGCTCCTATCGGATTTGTCGGCACACGGGCGGTGTTGCTGGATTGTTTTAACCTGTCGAAGTGTCTTGAGAACCGAGGTACCGAGTCTGATCGGAACGTCTCGGGAGGAGGTCTATTCCTTCTTGTCATGGGCTAAGTTGGGACTCCCCTGCAGGGATTTGAACTTTCAAAAGTCGTGCCCGCGGTTATGGGCAGATGGGAATTTGTTAATGTCCGGTTGTAGATAACTTGAACCTTAATTTAATTAAAATGAATCAACTGTGTGAGTTGCCGTGATGGTCTCTTCTCGCTCTCTTTTGCGAACAAGATAGCCACCATATATGCTAGTCGCTTGCCGCAGCTCCACTTATATTTTCCTTGACTTACCTTTAAGCTTAAATAGTCTTGATCGCGAGGGTGCGAGATTGCTGAGTCCCTGTGGCTCACAGATTACTTCCAAACCAGATGCAAGGCCTGATGACTCCGTTCCAGATGACGCGCTTGAGCTCAAGTGGGAGTTCGACGAGGACTCATGCCGATACTACATGTCTTTCCCTGACGATCAGTAGTGGTGCCCAGTTGGGGTGATCGGGACCGTGTCGCATGTTGGGTTATCTTTTATTTTGGCGCCGTAGTCGGGCCATGAGTGTTTGAATGTTGTAATGCTATTTATGTACTTTGTGTGACGTGGCGAGTGTAAGCCAACTATGTTATCTCCCCTTTTATTATCTATATTACATGGGATGTTGTGAAGATTGCCTAACTTGCGACATTGCTTTTAATGCGGTTATGCCTCTAAGTCGTGCCTCAACACGTGGGAGATATAGCCGCATCGAGGGCGTTACACCCCTCCTCCAAGACTTTTCCCTATATAAACCCCTCGGCCTCCACTCTCGATCCCCCTAAAACCCTAAGCTCAAAACCACCCATAGCTCGCGCCCTCGCCGAACGCATCCCGCCGCCGCCGCCTCGGTTCACCGCCACTCCCGACGTCGTGAGTACCTCCCCTGCCCTCCCAGCATCTTCACCCAAACCGCCACCTCCTCCCGCACCTCTTTGACATCCCCTCTTCGCCCAGGGATCGGAGCCGCCGCCTTGAGCATCACCGCCCGTCGCCGGAGTTGCAGAGCACCAAGAGCCCCGCCGAGCTCGTCCCACTCGCCTCCGTCACCTTCGACCATCACCGAGACCACCCCGACGACGCCCTCGCTCCGCTGCATCGCCCCGACGCCACCATCCTCTTCCCCGATGACCGGAGCCGCCACCGTCGTCTCTGTTCGTCGCCGCCGACGCTGTAAGCCGGAACTCCCCTCCACCATTTGATCTGCAGTCTACGGCGTAGATTAGAAGTACTGAAGGGTTAGTTTTTTTATTAGATTGGTTTTTGTTTACGGTTTATTTTCAGTTTAGTTAGACCGAACTGGTTGGTTATTTCTGTTTAGCCACAGGCGCGTTTTAGTTAGTTTTTGTCTGAGCATTACATAGGCCCAGTAGCACCAGTTTTGTTATTAGTTTTAATTTTAGTTTCTGTTTTTAAAACAGAATAGTTCCAATCTTGAAAAGTCTATATATTTTAGGTTATTTATTATTTTTAGTTGATTCTTTTTTTGTTAGTTGACAAATTTCCTATAATTTCTGTAGAAAATAGATTCGGCCATGTTTAAGTTTTAAAAAATAGTTTTATATTAGTTTTAGTCAAATTAGTATTTATGCTATAATTTGAGTTAGGATTATTCTTTTTTAGTGATTCTTTTTGTCACTGCTTTGTTTTGACCTTGCCTAACAGTAGGAATTTATTTTGAGTATTTTTAGTCTTTATTAAAAATAGTTTTACTCGAAAACAGCCTTTCTAGTTTTATTTAGCTTGCTGTTGTTTTCTGTTGTTCTAATTAATTTAGGATTTTATTTCACCTCTGTTATATTTTATTTTAGATTAGTTTCTGTAGTTACAGAGGGTGAACTTTTATTTACAGTAAAATAAAATGTTTATTTTTTTATTTTTTTCTTGCTAGTTGTTGGTTTGGAGTTCTTCGAGTTTTCTTTGGTTTTGGTTGAGTGCTTGTGTGATGTCTTTAGCTTGTTGTTATGATATTTAGTGGAATACTTGTTTGTGCTTTTGTTTGACTCAATAGAATTTCCGGAGTGCGAATGAGCACTCCGGAAATTCTATTGAGTCACTAGCGTTTGAAGACCGTCAGCCAGGCAAGTCATTTGATCATGTTTTACAATACCTATGATTTTGTTGCATTAGAATTATTCCTCCCCACCATGCATGCAGTAGGAGAATTTTAAGTTATGTCTTGAGTAGTATCATGAGGTAGGATGAACCCAATTCCCCTTTAGTATTGCCCGGGACGATGTAGTTTATTTTGCTATGCTCGTAGGCGGGGTTGGTTGAGAGATTCATAAGGAAGATGTGAGAGTCAAGATGATGAAAACCCCATGACTGCAAGCTCAAGATGGACTTCAAATTTCACTACTGGGTGGAGGACGGTTGACGGGCACCCTGGAGGAACCAGCGGATGGCCGGGATGCATGGAGAAGCGCCATGACATCTTGCGGAAAGCTTCACCCAACCACGAAGAGACGAATGGATACCCCTTGACCGGAAGCTTACCTGTGCAGCCGCAAGACATTATGGGCTCTGGCTGGGTTGACCTTAGGCGTGACTCTGGACGGACGGTGCCAGCAGATGTAGAAGAACGGTAGGACATGGATGGGCACCGGCAGTGCCTAGAGAAACTCTATGGAAGACCCTGTTTCGTTCGTTCCGTCTTCAAACACCAGGCAGTGCGAGGACATAAAGGAGGGAACGATTCTTGCGGGTAAAGTGCACAAGACTGTGCAGAGGAACAACCTAATCGATTAGTTGTGTCCCCGGCTACGGACAAATGGGCCTCTGGAAATTGGAGTATTTCGGAAATCTCAACCGCGAACAAATAAAGTAATTGAGGGGTTAATTAATAATTGGGAATGAGACATTGGTTGGCGGAATCATCTCAATAACTACCAACATTTTGTAGTAATTGCAAGCAAGACCTTTGTTGTCGGGAAAAACTGGATTTTTTGCAAAAATATAAAACTTAGAGCCCCACAGCCAAATTGCATATAGTGTTAGTATTGTTATTTGTCGTTTTCTCTATGACTTGCCGGCATATTCAAAATGCTGACCTACACGGCTGCAACGTCTCATGTTGCAGAGGAGTTTTCCGACCAGGAGTGAGGCTACGATCTACGCTTGGTGATTGCCCTATGGAGTCGGATGGACTCGCTATTCGTCTACGCTTCCGCATCTTTATTTAGTTTATTTCTCATGAGTTGGCCTTCGGTCTAATTTATTATGATGTAATAAAGACTCGATACGAGAATCCTGTAATAAATTCAGGTCTGATTGAACTTTGAATCTTTTCATCAATGTATTGTGTGTGCCAGCATGATCTTGGGATGGTACAGCTACACAGAGACTTGACCAATATTGGGTCAGATCGTTACAGAGATGGTATTCAGAGCATACGCTGATCGTAGGACGTAACCCCTAGGATCAGAAATCCATATGAAGAAACTATTTTATTTTATGTCCTTATCATTCCGTAATTCTCCCCTGTTCATTTCTGACTTCCCTCCGATTTCAACATTCTAGATGGCCGTCAAGTGCATCCCAGTTCTGCTCCCGGAGTTTTGCCAGCCAGATGAGACAATGCTTTTCGGCAGGAGGCTAGTCCAGATCATCAAGGAATTGAAGATTGCTCTACCGTCTATCACCGGGACCCCTATCATGGCATTTCTAGAAGACCCACGCTATAGGATTAAGGTACACATACCAGGGAGGACTTTCGGAAGTCTCTCGGCGCCTGTTGACTTCAGGTTCACTGCTCCCACTTGGATACTCGGAGAGAGACATAGCAGTTCATAATGCACTTGGACGCATCCAGGAAGAATACAGGGCCGAGCTCGTTGGATCAGACCACACCGTGATTTCTCGTAGGACTGCAGATGGAGAGCTCATCCGCACTATTGATGACGACTCCGTTCGCTCATATGCCCAAGACTTGGAGGCTCACATCAGGGCTCTAGAGATTCAGATGCGCGGGAGCTTGAAGACGGTCCAAAAGTTTCATCCTCGTGAAATGGAACTGGAGGATGCAGCACGTGAAGCCCACTATGAGCATGAAGAAGAAGTCAAGGATTTTATGGATAGACTCGAGGACCGGGAGAAACATATTGTGATACTGGAGGAGAAGATGGATCTGGGAGAAGACCTTTTTCCGAGTGGAGATGATCGACCCCTCGTGAGCAATGACGAGGATTATGAAGAGAGCTCCACCGATGGAAACCGCAAGAGGAGGCGCCACACCAGATGACGACGCACCAGAGGACGCCGCACCAAAGGACGAAAGGATAATTGATGAAGACATTTAGTCGACCGCCTTGTTAATTTATTTTTCGTCGATCAGTTAGGCCGTTATTTTCAATTAGTCGTGAGATTTTGTAATCCAAGATTGAACCCTGTTTGAGATGAATGAATAAATAATTGGTGTGATTATGTTTGTGCATTCATTTGGGTAGTGTTATTTTCTCATTAGACCCTTGTTCTATTCTAATTTCTCATCCACTCCATAACACCAGATGCCTCCGAGACGTGACCCCGGTTTCCCTTTCCCGCCGGAGCTCACCCAACTGATTCAACAGCAGAATGCCTTAATGCAAATGCCTATCCAAAACCAAGGCAACAACAACAACAACAACAATCCACCGCCACCACCCCCTATCGATAACCTGACCCGGTTCCTAAGGCTGAAACCGCCGGTGTTCTCTAGTAGCACCGAGCCAATTGTAGCTGATGATTGGCTCCGCGAGATCGGAAGGGATCTAGCAACTACTGGATGCACAGATGCTGAGAAGGTGTGTTTTGCCGCACATCAACTGAATGGACCTGCAGCCTCTTGGTGGGAGAACTACACCGCCACTTATCCGGTCGCCACCGTGACATGGGATCAGTTCCAGCAGGCTTTCCGCACCGCTCATGTCTCAGCTGGAGCCATGAGTCTGAAGAAGTGTGAGTTCTGCAACTTACGCCAAGGGAACCATACTGTGGGGTAGTATGTGGATGAGTTCAGCAAATTATCTCGCTATGCCCCAAATGATGTGGCCACAGATGCCGCAAAACAGGAGAAGTTTCTTGAGGGACTCAATGATGAGCTGGGAATGCAGCTAATGGTGGCTACCTTCAACAACTACCAGGAGATGGTAGACAAGGCCACTATACTTGAAGGCCAGCAGCGGCAGATTGAAAGCCGCAAGTGGAAATATGGCCAGGGAAAGTACAACTCCGGAGCTCGGCAGAAGCCCCGCTATGCCCCATACTCGGGAGGAGATACCCATCACACCCGTGGAGGAAATAAGCATGGAGAACATAACCATGGAGGGAATGGGAACAATCGCAACCACGACAACAACTCCAAGTCAGGCAATGGAGGCAGTGGCAACCAGCACCGTCCTGCTCTAGCTCAGAAGGATCTGAGTCATATCACCTATTTCAAGATCCAAAAGACAGGACACTATGCCATCGATTGTCCGGAGGCCAAGCAGAGGAATGGAAACGGCAACGGCAATGGAAGCTCAGCAAAGAAGCCCAACCCTTTTCCTCATGCTCAAGTAAATCACATTGACGTGGAGGATGTCTATGATCAGCCAGACACTGTGGTTGGTAAGTTTTTATTAAACTCACGTCCAGTATTGGTACTCTTTGATTCCGGAGCAACGCATTCATTCATATCAAGGGTAGTTGTGGAAAAGTATGGGCTGCCCACTAGGACCCTTAGAACCTTTGACGCCCTCGATTCAACCGTACACTAATCATGCACGCAAATGTGTACGATCAAGATCAAGGACTCATGGGGAGATATCACAACACAACTCTAGACACAAATTAAAATAATACAAGCTTTATATTACAAGCCAGGGGCCTCGAGGGCTCGAATACATAAGCTCGAATACACAAGAGTCAGCAGAAGCAACAATATCTGAGTACAGACATAAGTTAAACAAGTTTTGCCTTAAGAAGGCTAGCACAAAAGCAACATTGATCGAAAAGGCAAGGCCTCCTGCCTGGGAGCCTCCTAACTACTCCAAGTCATCAGCGGCCGTCACGTAGTAGTAGGCACCCTCGGGGTAGCAGTGGTCATTAGTGGCATCGTCTGGCTCCTAGGATCCGTCACCTAGTCGCAACAATCGGGTATGGGGAAAAAGAGGTAGCAAAGCAGCCGTGAGTACTCATCCAAAGTACTCGCAAGACTTACATCAGATCTATACTAAGTATGCATCTGTATCAAAGAAAAAGGGTTGTATCTGTGGACTAAACTGCAAAATGCCAGAAAGAAGGGGAAAGGCTAGCCTATCGAAGACTAGCATCTTCAAGCATCTTCAAGCATCTTGCAGCATATAGAAGAGTGCAGACCAACATAATGTAGAGTAGTAGAGTTATCAACCTCGGCCAGAGATCCTTTCTCGACTCCCTGCGAGAAAGCAATCCCAGAGCCATACTATCCATTTTTCATATCCATTCATTTCTCATCTCAAGTATCCAGTTCTAGTTGTATCAATCGGGATACAACTCCAAGTGTCCGTTACCGTAGGGCAGGCTATCGATAGATGTTTTCTTCCCTGCAGGGGTGCACCAACTTACCCACCACGCTCGATTAACTCCGGCTGGACACACTTTCCTAGGTCATGCCCGGCCTCGGCCAAACAATACGCCGCAACCCGGCCTAGGCTTAATAGAGAGGCCAGCACGCCGGACTAAACCTATGCCCCCTGGGGTCATGGCCCATCTCCCCGGGAACTCCTGCACGCTGCATGGGCGGCCGGTGAGCAGACCTAGCTACCTCCTTCAACAAGGCAGGAGCTTACGCAGTCCAACCCGGCAGGCGCCACTCAGTCGCTGACGTCTAATAAGCTTCGGCTGATCTATACGACGCAGAACGCCCATACTATGCCCACGTGATGGTTAGTGCTATCAGGCCAGAGGCCCCTCGGATCAAATATCCAAATCGTAGTGGATTAGGAACGCGCGGTAACGAGCAGAGACTCATGATTGATGTGACCCCGTCGCCCCATCTTGAGTACTTGCGGCAAGGGCTAAGAATGCCCGGCCACACCTCGTAAGTATCTCGCGGGCACCTTCCAGGTCAACCCGACTCCACATCACTCGCTATTAAGCTCGCGCGGGTACCCCTCAGGGCCGACCCGTCTTTAGTAACATGGCTCAGTGTAAAGTCATAGCAACCATAGTAACTGTGTGTCTAACACCAAAGGGAAAACCCGAGGAATCACCCCCGGTGAATTCCACTCGATGTTGTCATCAAGGTGAATGTAAGAGGATCCACCCTCGAGGTTCACACTTGAGGGGTTGCACGACAGAGCCGTATCGGAAGTAGTTAAGGAGGAAATCACCCTCGATGACCATGACCAGATAGCTACACTACAGAGATCTCAACAGGAGTGATGTAAGAGGTTCCACCCTCGGCACTCGATGGTAACTCTGCAGAGTCGTACAACTAAGGGGGGGTGATGTGCGGTGTCGGGGCCTGGACGTCGATCATGTTGATCGAGTCATCGAACATAAAGCGGGGCAACTGGGACAAGGTGGGGTCACTAATGGATCTCTAACCAACCTATACTAAGCAGTTTAGGATAAGCAGGTAAGGTATAAAAGTAGGTAACAACAACAGGCTATGCATCAGAGTAGGCTCATACAGAAAGCAGTAGCAGTTCTAATGCAAGCATGAGAGGAAAAGAAATAGGTGATATCAGAATGCTCAAGGGGGGTTTGCTTGCCTGGTTGCTCAGAGAAGAAGGAGGGGTCGTCGGTGACGTAGTCGATCACAGCGGCATCATCGGTCTCGGGGTCTACCGGAGAGAAGAGGGGGAAGAAACAGTAAATACAGAGCAATCAATGCACCACAAGGCATAACATGACGACGGGAAGAGCTAGGGTTGCCCTAATGTAGTACTACATGTTGCAGACGGAGGGGATAAACATCCGAGGATGAATACCCGGCGTTAGGCGGATTCCGGACCGAGGAAAAGAGGGGGGAAAGTTCCATGTTCAGCATCCCAGGGGCATGTGACAGATGAACTGACCGCGTATTTGAATTCATTGGATTTTTCTGAGCAACTTTCATGTGGAAAATATTTTCATCGGAGTTACGGATTATTTTCTATGAATTTCTAAAGATTTTCTTATTTTTTGGATTTATTTTATTTACAGAAAATGATATATGACGTCAGCATGATGTCATAGTGACATCAGCACATCAACAGGCGGCTGACCAGGTCAAACCTGACATGTGGGTCCATTGGGTCCCACATGTCAGCGTCTGTGGCACTAAAAGTGGATTAAAATGACTAACAGAACTAGTTAGGGGTGTGTGCCCCATTAGTCAGTGACTGATTAGGTTAACTAATTAGCTTTAATTATTAAATGTTTTAATTAACTTAAACGTGCGGTGGGGCCTGCTTGTCAGGGACATGGGGCTGCCCAGTCAGCAGTTGATTGGGTCAACCCAGTCAACTGGGCCCGTGGGGCCCACTGGAAGTGGCACTGGGGTGGCCCCCCACAGGGCCACGTCGGCGCCAGGTCAGCACGGCGGCCGGAGCAATGCTGACAACCACAGGAGACGACGGCGACGCGTGGGATTCGCCCACAGGCCACCAAAATGAAAGCGGTCGGTCGCTTCGAACGTGGAGACGAAGCCGCGTCGCGTGGTGTGGTCGGTCGGACGCGGGGGTGATCGGAACTACGCCGACGACGAGCTATGGCGGCCGTGCGTACGGGACCTCAAGGAAAGCTATGTTAGGAAGCACAGGGAGGCACGTGCTCAGGCTCGTTGGGCTCCTGGGAGCTCCAGGAGTTCGACGGTGGCCTCAGGCGGTGGCGACGTCGACCACAATGACGGCCACGATCTCGTCGGCGGCGAGCAGGGCACGGATGCGGCGACAGCTAGCTACGGCGCGGGGAAGAGCACGAGGAGAGAGGGAGAGGAAGGCGGAGCTCACCGGGCGCCTGTAGGTGTGCAAACGTGGGCTCGGGGGAGGCTCGGCGGAGCGAATCGATGGCGGCGAGCTCGGGCATACCGAGGAGGAAGACGGGGTGGATCCGGCGCTACGGAGCCTTCCGGCTCCAACAGTGGGCACCGTTCGATGTGGAGGACGACGGCGGACGCCTACGGCATGTTGGTGACGTGGGGCGAAGACGGTGGGCGTGGGATCGACGGGGCGACGTCGGCAGGCGCTCTCGGGTCAGAGAGAGGGGAGTGCTCGAGGGGGATCTAGAGGGGAGTGGGAGAGGCAGAGGTGAGTGGGGCTAGCTGGGGAGGAGGCCGAGGCGTCAAGGGGGGCACGGAGGCCTTATCCTCTCGCGGAGGCGTCGATGGCGAGGTGGTTCGGCGGCGACGGGCGCGCTCTGCCCCGCCCGGTCGAAGGAACAGGAGGGAGGCGCGCTTCGGGGAGCTGGGCCGGCCAGGCTGGGTGAGGTGGGCCGGCCTGCTGGGATGGGCTGAAGCCCAAGGGAGGCCAGGGGCTCTCCCACCCTTTCTTCTTTCCTTTTCCTTTTTTTCTTTTAGCCAATAAAGACTTTGCAAAAAATTATGCCATTGGCCAAAATAATTTCAAAGAAGTATATTTCACTGCCACAAAAATATTGTGAGACTTTAGAAAAAGAATGCCAATTTTATAAATTAAAAAGGCATTTAATTTATTGCTTAGGTCACTGTTTTAAGTAGTTTAGGCCACTTAAACCCTTTGCAAAAATGTTGGTTCACCACCAATATTAGTTGTGGAATATTGGGCACATGATGAACATTTTTGTTTTCATATATGAGCATTTTGAATTTCACACAGAATTTGAATTTGAATTCAACTGGAATTTTGAAAGAACCTAAGACAATAATGATCAGGCACATGTTTAGCAAAAAGATTAACTTAACCCTAGGGGTTACTGTAGCATCATTACACCGGGGTGTTACAACTCTCCTCCTCTAAAAGAAATTCTCGTCCTGAGAATTAAGAGGTAGAAGGGAACAGGTCGGGGTATTCTGCACGAAGGTTATCCTCGCGTTCCCAAGTGGCCTCATCTTTAGAATGATTTGACCATTGCACCTTGAGGAACTTGGTAACCTTCTGGCATGTTCGACGTTCAGCTTCTTCAAGAATGTAGATCGGATGCTCCTTGTATGTGAGATCACCTTGAACTTCAATCAATTTAAGATCCACTTCACATTCCGGATCCTTGAAGCAAAGACGAAGTTGCGACACGTGGAAGACGTCATGGACGTGAGAGAACTGAGGTGGCAACTCCAATTGATAAGCCACCAGTCCACGACGGGCCAGAATGCGTAAAGGACCAATGTAGCGCGGAGCTAGCTTGCCCTTGACTCTGAACCGATGAGTGCCTCTCAAAGGAGTGACACACAGATAAGCTTGTTCACCAGGTTGATAAGTTGAACCCAGTGTTTCCGGTCATAGTTGCTCTTCTGGCGGGACTGGGCCGCCTTGAGATTATCCCGAACAATGCGAACCTGCTCTTCAGCTTGTTGAATAATGTTTGGACCAATGAGCGTCCGTTCCCCAGTTTCTGACCAATTCAGAGGGGTTCGGCACTTATGTCCATAAAGCACTTCGAAGGGTGCCATCTTCAAGCTGGCTTGATAGCTGTTGTTATAAGAGAACTCCGCATAAGGGAGAGATTCTTCCCACTTCTTGCCGAAAGAAATAACACAAGCGCGAAGCATGTCTTCAAGAATTTGATTGACTCGCTCGACTTGGCCTTGGGATTGGGGATGATAAGCAGTGCTCCAGGTAATATAAGTTCCCATTGCCTCTTGGAAACTATCCCAGAACTTTGAAGTGAATATACTGCCACGGTCTGAACTGATCTCCTTCGGGATGCCGTGGAGTGACACAATTCGGGAGATATACAAGTTTGCTAATTGACTAGCAGTGATAGTCTCCATGACTGGCAGAAAGTGATCAACCTTCAAGAATTGTTCGATGACGACAAAGATAGCATCATTACCTTTCTGAGACTTGGGAAGGCCAGTGACAAAGTCCATCTGAATCTTATCCCATTTCCATTCAGTAATAGGGAGAGGTTGCAGAAGTCCAGCCGGTTTCTGATGTTCTGCTTTGATGCGACGACAAACGTCACATTCTTCAATATATCGAGCAATGTCTTACTTCATATTAGACCACCGGTACTTCTGACGGATGTCTAGATACATCTTGGTACTTCCCGGATGAATAGAGAGAGGGGTTTCATGCGCTTGTTTCATCACCTTCTCTGTCATAAGCTCGAACCGGGGTACTACAATGCGATCTCTGGAGTACAAGGTTCCATCTTCACCAAGTGAGAAATCTCTGGATTTCTCTAAGGCAAGATCCTTTTTCATCAAATCCACGTGAGCATTTTTGGCTTGAGAAAACTTAATTGCTTTCAGCAGAGTTGGTTCCAGGACAAGGTTATTCAGAGAACCTTGTGGAACTAGTTGAAGTTTCAGCTTGCATAGCTCTTCATAAAGGCGGGGTTGAGCTTTGAAGACCTTGTGATTGTTGTAATAAGACTTACGGCTCAGGGCATCGACCATTACATTAGCCTTGCCAGGTGTATAAGATATACCGCAGTTGTAGTCAGCAATAGCTTCCATCCATCGCTGTTGACGGAGGTTTAGATCTGGCTGAGTAAACAAATACTTCAGACTCTGATGATCAGCGAAGATCTCGCAACAATTACCGAGAAGGTACTGTCGCCATAGCTTCAATGCATAGATAACCGCAGCAAGCTCAAGGTCATGAACTGGGTAGTTCTCTTCATGAGGACGCATTTGACGAGAGGCATAAGCAATCACTCTGCGCTCTTGCATTAGGACACAGCCTAATCCTTGACGTGAAGCGTCACAATAGATGACAAAGTCCTTGCGAGAATCAGGGGGCGCAAGCACTGGGGCCGATGTCAGCTTATCTTTGAGTGACTAGAAACTTTCCTCACATTTGTCTGTCCAATCGAACTTAACGCCTTTGTGAAGCAGATTGGTCAGTGGCTTGGCAATCTTGGAGAAGTTCTCGACAAAGCGGCGACAATAGCTGGCTAGACCAAGAAAGCTTCTGACTTGCTTGACAGTCTTCGGAGGGGTCCAGTCAAGAATAGCCTGAAGTCGCTCTAGGTTGACGGCAATACCATCCTTGGAGATGACATGACCAAGGTAGGTGACTTCGGGTAACCAAAATTCGCACTTGGAATACTTGGCATAAATTTGATGTTCTCGAAGCTTCTCTAGAACAAGTCGGAGATGTTCAGCATGTTCTTCTTTGTTCTTCGAATATACCAGGATATCATCCAGGTAGACTACGATGAACTTATCGAGGTAATCCATGAATATGTAGTTCATCAGACGAGAGAATGTGGCTGGAGCATTGGTCAAGCCAAGAGACATGACGGTGTACTCGTAAGAACCATAACAAGTGACGAATGCGGTCTTTGGAATATCCTCTTCACGGACACGGATCTGGTGGTAACCCAACCTCAAGTCGAGTTTAGAGAATATTGATGAACCAGCAAGTTGATCATACATGTCATTGATCCGAGGAAGCGGATATTTGTTCTGAATTGTAGCTTGGTTGATAGGACGATAGTCTTGTACCAAACGATTCGTTCCATCCTTCTTCTTCACAAATAGAGAAGGTGCTCCCCAAGCTGAGGAACTTGGACGAATGAAACCACTGCGAAGAGATTTGTCGATTTCCTCCTTAAGTTCAAGGAGTTCGTGATGCGGCATCTTGTAGGGTCATTTGGCAATAGGAACGGTGCCTGGTTTCAAGTCGATGACGAACTCGACAGCCCGAGTAGGAGGTATTCCTGGAAGTTCTTCTGGAAAGATGTCTAGGAAGTCACGAACAACTGGGATCCTTTCAATTCCCTCAAGAGGTGTTGTGTTCAACGCATTCAACGCATAAAGTCGTGCTTCGGCATTTTGAACAATCTGAGCATGGTAGCTTACTATCTCATCAGAAGGATGTAGGAGATGAACGACTTTGGTGGCACGAACGATAGAGGAAGTATGTGCTTTCAACCATCCCATTCCCAGAATGAGGTCAATGTTGGAAGACTCCAGAATAATGGGAGAAACATGAAATTCCAACACTTCAATTTCAATGGGGACGTCGCGACCAATCATGGTAGTTCGACACTGACCCGCAGGGGTGCGTACCACTATCGGAGTTTTCATGGGCTCGCATCGAATGTCGTGTGCATATGCAAAATTTTCTGACATGAATGAATGTGATGCTCCTGAATCAAATAAAATAGATGCTGGTACTGAATTAACAAGGAGAGTACCCATCATAGTAGCAGCCTGGTCTTGAGCTTCATTCAGATCAACATGATTAGCCTGACCACGACCATAAGGTCTGGCATTGTTGTTGTGGGGCTGGATGTTACGGCAAGTTGAAGGCAAAGCCAGCTGGTTCTGATTCTGAGGGCAGTTCCTGGAACGATGGCCCGGAAGGCAACACTTGAAGCACATACCATCATTGGGATTGTGAACAGAAGCTTGGGGTGGTACAGCCCGAAGGGGCTGCCTCTGTGGTGGAGAAGGCAAATGAGGTGCGGCATAGGACTGTCTTGGTGCAGGTGTAGTTGGATGATACATGTTGTGGGGAATCCATATCCGACGCTTCTACGCTGACGGGCCCGAAGATGAGCTAGCGTCACGGCTGCGCCTAAGGGATCCTTGGTGTTCCTGAAGACCAGTCTCAACCTGAATAGCCTTGTTCACCAAGGTGGCAAAGTCGGCAAAGTCATGAGCGAGCAGTGCTAGCTTAATATCAGGGTGAAGTCCATCACAGAACTTTTCTTGCCTACGAGCATCAGTTGCAATGTCTTCTTCAGCATAACGAGACAAGTCCAGAAATTCCCGCTGATAAGCATCTATAGTATTGTTGCCTTGGGTGAGGTTGCGGAAATCTCGCTTCTTCCTGTCCATGATTCCCTGAGGAATGAAGCGGGCACGGAAGGCAGCTTGGAAATCCGTCCAAGTGATGACCGTTCCAGCAGGTAGGGTACGCCTGTGGCTATCCCACCATTGAGCAGCGGGACCCTTCAGAAAGAAAGATGCAAAGGTGACATAGCTAGCAGGGGCCACACTAGCAGACTCCATTTCATATGTGATGCCACGGAGCCAGTCATCAGCATCAAGGGGTTGAGTTGAGCTACGGTAAATAGTTGGGTTGAGATGGATGAAGTCCGGCAGAGTTCCTAGGGTTGGCTATTGATTCATGTTCGGACGAGGAAAATGAGCCATCATTCCTTCCATGAATTGACGATTCAGCTCAAACTGTTGCATCATTTGAGCAAATAATTCGGGCGGTGGTAGATCGTTGGCACCACGGCCACGACCAGCGGGTCTAACCATCCTGCTAACAAGTAACAGGGGGTAGTTCAGCATTGAGCATTTGTAAAAACAAGGATCATTCATGATGGAACATGCATAATGAACGAGGTATGATGGATACCACTTCGTTGTCATCACGACGGTGTGTGTACTATCCAGAATACTATTCTAAGGAAAAGTATGGCTTATCCAGCTTTGGGGTGAATTTGGTCATGGGATCCTAATGTTAGAGTTAGTAAAACCATTTTAACCCGAATAGAAGAGAGATCAGAGTCCCAGAGTATGGACGAGGAATAAAAGATCCTAATACCACCCATATGGTGACGTGGGCCCGTAAGACACATAGCCAATGTTAGTAGAAGTTTTTCAGTGACTAGACTCAACTTCGGTCAAGGACTTGGACAGGGGGCGACCTACAGGCAGTCGGCTATGATACCAACTTGTGACGCCTTCGATTCAATTGTACACTAATCATACACGCAAATGTGTATGATCAAGATCAAGGACTCACGAGGAGATATCACAACACAACTCTAGACACAAATTAAAATAATACAAGCTTTATATTACAAGCCAGGGGCCTCGTGGGCTCGAATACATAAGCTCGAATACACAAGAGTCAGCGGAAGCAACAATATTTGAGTACAGACATAAGTTAAACAAGTTTTGCCTTAAGAAGGCTAGCACAAAAGCAACATTGATCGAAAAGGCAAGGCCTCCTGCCTGGGAGCCTCCTAACTACTCCAAGTCGTCAGCGGCCGTCACGTAGTAGTAGGCACCCTCGGGGTAGCAGTAGTCATCAGTGGCGTCATCTGGCTCTTGGGATCTATCATCTGGTTGCAAAAATCTGGTATGGGGAAAAAGAGGTAGCAAAGCAGCCGTGAGTACTCATCCAAAGTACTCGCAAGACTTACATCAGATCTAAACTAAGTATGCATATGTATCAAAGGAAAAGGGTTGTATCTGTGGACTAAACTGCAGAATGCCAGAAAGAAGGGGAAAGCCTAGCCTATCGAAGACTAGCATCTTCAAGCATCTTCAAGCATCTTGCAGCATATAGAAGAGTATAGACCAACATAATGTAGAGTAGTAGAGTTATCAACCTCGGCCAGAGATCCTTTCTCGACTCCCAGTAAGAAAGCAATCCCAGACCCATACTATCCATTTCTCATATCCATTCATTTCTCATCACAAGTATCCAGTTCTAGTTGTATCAATCGGGATACAACTCCAAGTGTCCGTTACCATAGTACGGGCTATCGATAGATGTTTTCTTCCCTGCAAGGGTGCACCAACTTACCCAACACGCTCGATTAACTCCGGCCGGACACACTTTCCTGGGTCATGCCCGGCCTCAGCCAGACAATACGCTGCAACCCGACCTAGGCTTAATAGAGAGGCCAGCACGCCGGACTAAACCTATGCCCCCAGGGGTCATGGGCCATCTCCCCGGGAACTCCTGCACATTGCGTGGGCGGCCGGTTAGCAGACCTAGCTACCTCCTTCAACAAGGCAGGAGCTTACACAGTCCAACCTGGCGCGCGCCGCTCAGTCGCTGACGTCTAATAAGCTTCGGCTGATGTATACGACGCAGAACGCCCATACTATGCCCACATGGTGGTTAGTGCTATCAGTCTAGAGGCCCCTCGGATCAAATATCCAAATCGTAGTGGATTAGGAACGCGCGATAACGAGCAGAGACTCACGATCGATGTGACCCCGTCGCCCCGTCTCGAGTACTTGCGGCAAGGGCTAAGAATGCCCGGCCACGCCTCGTAAGTATCTCGCGGGCACCTTCCAGGTCAACCCGACTCCACATCACTCGCTATTAAGCTCGCGCGGGTACCCCTCAGGGCCGACCCATCTTTAGTAACATGGCTCAGTGTAAAGTCATAGTAACCATAGTAACTGTGTGTCTAACACCAAAGGGAAAACCCGAGGAATCACCCCCGGTGAATTCCACTCGATGTTGTCATCAAGGTGAACGTAAGAGGATCCACCCTCGAGGTTCACACTTGACAGGTTGCACGACAGAGCCGTATCGGAAGTAGTTAAGTAGGAAATCACCCTCGATGACCTTGACCGGATAGCTACACTAAAGAGATCTCAACAGGAGTGATGTAAGAGGTTCCACCCTCGGCACTCGATGGTAACTCTGAAGAGTCGTACAACTAAGGGGGGTGATGTGCGGTGTCGGGGCCTGGACGTCGATCACGTTGATCGAGTCATCAAACATAAAGCGGGCGACTGGGACAAGGTGGGGTCACTGATGGATCTCTAACTAACCTATACTAAGCAGTTTAGGATAAGCAGGTAAGGTATAAAAGCAGGTAACAACAACAGGCTATGCATCAAGTAGGCTCATCCAGAAAGCAGTAGCAGTTCTAATGCAAGCATGAGAGGAAAAGAAATAAGCGATATCGGAATGCTCAAGGGGGGTTTGCTTGCCTGGTTGCTCAGACAAGAAGGAGGGGTTGTCGGTGACGTAGTCGATCACAGCATCATCGGTCTCGGGGTCTACCAGAGAGAAGAGGGGGAAGAAACAGTAAATACAGAGCAATCAATGCATCACAAGGCATAACATGATGACGGGCAGAGCTAGGGTTGCCCTAACGTAGTACTACACGTTGCAAACGAAGGGGATTAACATCCGAGGATGAATTCCCGGTGTTAGGTGGATATCGGACCGAGGAAACGAGGGGGGAAAGTTCCATGTTCAGCATGCTAGGGGCATGTGGCAGATGAACTGATCGCGTATTCGGATTCGTTGGATTTTTCTGAGCAACTTTCATGTAGAAAACATTTTCATCGGAGTTACAGATTATTTTTTATGAATTTCTAAAGATTTTCTTATTTTCTGGATTTATTTTATTTACAGAAAATGATATATGACGTCAGCATGATGTCACAGTGACATCAGCAGGTCAACAGACGGCTGACCAAGTCAAACCTGACATGTGGGTCCAGTGGGTCCCACATGTTAGCGTCTGTGGCACTAAAAGTGGATTAAAATGACTAACAGAACTAGTTAGGGTGTGGGCCCCATTAGTCAGTGACTGATTAGGTTAACTAATTTAGGGACACGGGGCTGCCCAATCAGTAGTTGACTGGGTCAACCCAGTCAACTGGGGCCCGTGGGGCCCACTGGCAGTGGCACTGGGGTGGCCCCCCACAGGGCCACGTCGGCGCCAGGTCAGCACGGCGGCCGGAGCAACGCCGGCGACCACAGGAGATGATGGCGACGCGCGGGATTCACCCACAGGCCACCAAAACAAAAGCGGCTGGTCGCGTTCGAACGCGGAGACGAAGCCGCGTCGCGTGGTGTGGTTGGTTGGACGTGGGGGTGACCAGAACTGCACCGACGACGAGCTTTGGCGGCCGCGCGTACGGGACCTCGCCGGAAGCTATGCTAGGAAGCACGGGGAGGCACGTGCTCAGGCTCGTTGGGCTCCTGGGAGCTCCAGGAGTTCGACGGTGGCCTCAGGCAGTGGCGACGTCGACCACAATGACGGCCACGATCTCGTCGGCGGCGAGCAGGGAACGGATGCCGTGATAGCTACCTACGGCACGGGGAAGAGCACGGGGAGAGAGGGAGAGGGAGGCAGAGCTCACTGGGCGCCTGTAGGTGTGCAAACGTGGGCTCGGGGGAGGCTTGGCGGAGCGAATCAACGGCGGCGAGCTCGGGCGTCCCGGGGAGGAAGACGGGGTGGATCCGGCGCTGCGGAGCCTTCCGGCTCCAACGGTGGGCACCGTTCGACGTGGAGGACGGCGGCGAACGCCTACGGCATGTTGGTGATGTGGGGCGAAGACGGTGGCCGCGGGATCGATGCGGCGACGGCGGCAGGCGCGCTTGGGTCAGAGAGAGGGGAGTGCTCGAGGGGGATCTAGAGGGGAGTGGGAGAGGCAGAGGTGAGTGGGGCTAGCTGGGGAGGAGGCCGAGGCGTCGAGGGGGGCGCGGAGGCCTCATCCTCTCGCGGGGGCATCGACGGCGAGGTGGTTCGGCGGCGACGGGCGCGCTCTGCCCCACCCAGTCGAAGGAACATGAGGGAGGCGCGCTTCGGGGAGCTGGGCCGGCCAGGCTAAGTGAGGTGGGCCGGCCTGCTGGGATGGGCCGAAGCCCAAGGGGAGTCCAGGGGCTCTCCCACCCCTTCTTCTTTCCTTTTCCTTTTTTTCTTTTAGCCAATAAAGACTTTGCAAAAAATTATGCCATTGGCCAAAATAATTTCAAAGAAGTATATTGCACTACCACAAAAATATTGTGAGACTTTAGAAAAAGAATGCCAATTTTATAAATTAAAAAGGCATTTAATTTATTGCTTAGGTCACTGTTTTAAGTAGTTTGGGCCACTTAGACCCTTTGCAAAAATGTTGGTTCACCACCAATATTAGTTGTGGAATATTTGGCACATGATGAACATTTTTGTTTTCATATCTGAGCATTTTGAATTTCACACAGAATTTGAATTTGAATTCAACTCGAATTTTGAAAGAACTTGAGACAATAATGATCAGGCACATGTTTAGCAAAAAGATTAACTTAACCCTAGGGGTTACTGTAGCATCATTACACCGGGGTGTTACAGAACCCTGCTTCAGGTCACTTCCCCAGGAGGAGAGATGATGGCAGGCTTAGGCTGTCATTCAACCCTCAGCATCGGAAATCATGATTTTCCCGTAGACATCAAAGTCTTAAAATACCAGGGATTGGACGTGATCCTAGGCATGGACTGGTTGACGAAGTTTGAAGGGAACATCGACTGTGCCTGCAAGACAATTTTGCTCACCACCCTGGAGCAGAAGAGGATCAAGTATGTATGCAGACGCACACCGATGAAGAATCAGGTGAATTCCCTCACGGGAGTTGTTCAAGAGGAAGTGCCTATAGTCTAAGATTTTCCGGATGTATTTCTAGAGGAATTACCAGGAATGCCACCAGATAGAGAAATAGAATTTTTGATTGAGTTATTACCTGGCACAGCCCCAATATCCAAGAGACCTTATCGGATGCCCCCGAATGATTTGGAAGAGATCAAGCAGCAGATCAAGGAATTATTGGAGAAAGGATATATTCGCCCAAGTTCGTCACTTTGGGGAGCCCCAGTTCTTTTGGTAGAGAAGAAGGATGGAACCCTGA
Source organism: Triticum urartu (assembly GCF_003073215.2). Lineage (NCBI taxonomy): Eukaryota > Viridiplantae > Streptophyta > Magnoliopsida > Poales > Poaceae > Triticum > Triticum urartu. The sequence continues at coordinate 200,200,026 of NC_053027.1, read as the reverse complement.
GAATGGTTGTAGATTATCATTCATTAAATGACGTGACCATCAAGAATAAGTACCCTCTGCCGATGATTAATGATTTATTTGATCGGCTAGTCGGAGCCAAAGTATTTTCCAAGATCGATCTTCGATCAGGGTATCATCAGCTAAAGATTCGTGAACAGGATATACCCAAAACAGCTTTCACCACCAGGTATGGTTTATATGAGTATACCGCCATGTCATTCGGATTGACTAATGCCCCTGCGTATTTCATGAGCATGACGAACAAGGTGTTTATAGAATATCTGGACAAGTTTGTCGTCGTGTTCATCAATGACATATTGGTTTTCTCCAAGAGCGTGGAAGAGCACAAGGAACATCTGCGTCTAGTTCTGGAGAAACTCCGAGAACATCAGTTATACGCCAAGTTCAGCAAATGTGAATTTTGGTTGAAGGAAGTCAGATTCCTCGGACATGTTATTTTAGGAGATGGAATAGCAGTCGACCCCACCAAGGTTGAATCGGTCACCAACTGGCAATCCTTCACCTCAGTCAAGGAGATCCGCAGTTTTCTCGGACTTGCAGGATATTATCGGAGATTTATTGAGAATTTCTCCAAGATTGCTAAGACCATGACGGAGCTGTTGAAGAAGGAAACTAAGTATGTTTGGACCGAGGATTGTGAAGCCAGTTTTCAAGAGTTCAAGAAACGTCTGGTTACAGCCCCAGTGCTCATTTTGCTGGACATACACAAGGATTACCAGGTATATTGTGATGCTTCTCGTCAAGGACTCAGAGGAGTGCTCATGCGGGAAGGAAAAATTGTAGCTTATACCTCCAGACAGCTACGACCTCATGGGATGAATTATGCCACACACGATTTGGAGTTAGCAGCCGTAGTGCACGCGCTCAAGACATGGAGACATTTCCTTGTCGGAAATAGTTGTGATGTTTACATGGATCATGAGATCTTGAAGTACATTTTCACGCAAAAGGAGTTGAACCTCGGACAGAGGAGATGTCTTGAATTGATCAAGGACTACGACATGAGATTGCATTATCATCCAGGGAAGGCAAATGTTGTAGCAGATGCCTTGAGCCGTAAAAGCCATGTGAACACCCTCATAGCTGGAGGATTACCTCAGAAATTAGCCGACGATCTCAGAGAGCTCCGACTAGAGATAGTACCAAGAGGATTTGTCGCCACCTTGGATATATAGTCCACTCTGACCGAAAGAATCCGTGAAGCGCAGAAGACGTACAAGGAAATTGCAGAGATAAAGGAAAAGATGAGTAACGGAAAGGCTAAAGGTTTTCGTGAGGATGAACATGGAACTTTATGGTTTGAGGATCATATCTATGTGCGCAATGACCCAGAGGTCAGGAAGTTAATTCTTCAGGAGGCCCATGATTCACCGTACTCGATTCACCCAGGCAACACCAAGATGTATCTGGATTTGAAAGAAAGTTTCTGGTGGACAGGTATGAAGAAGGATATTGCCGAGTACGTAGCAGTATGCGATGTTTGTCAGCGTGTAAAGGTGGAACATCATAAGCCGGCAGGGTTACTTCAACCACTGTCGATTCCTGAGTGGAAATGGGAAAAACTTGGGATGGACTTTATCATAGGATTACCCAGGACCCATTCAGGTTATGACTCCATCTGGGTAGTAGTTGATCTCTTGACCAAGGTAGCTCATTTCATTCCCGTGAAGACTACATATACCAGTGCTAAGTTAGCCAAGATATACATGACCATGATCGTATGTCTGCATGGAGTTCCAATGAGTATCGTGTTAGATAGAGGAACAAATTTTACCTCAAAGTTTTGGAATCAGTTGCATGAAACTTTGGGTACGAGTCTAGAATTCAGCACAACTTTTCATCCGCAGACAGATGGATAGACCGAGAGAGTCAACCAGATTCTGGAGGACATGTTGAGAGACTGTGCACTAGACTACGGGTCTAGTTGGGATGACAATTTGCCATACGCATAAATGTCCAAGTCATCTCCTTGCTCCTCTGGGGCATTGATCAACTTTGCCCATTCCTCAACAGTAGATTGGTACCTCGTACCTTCAGACATCCAAGTGATCCTTCCATCTGGATAAAAATGTGCCGTGGAGTAGAATTGCATAATGAGCTCCTCATTCAACTTTGTGAGCTTCTGCCCAACAAAGTCTGCAACTCCACAAGCACTAAAGCTGTCATACACTCCAGTGTAGTGTTCCTCATTGTCCTTGATGTATTGCCAGTCAACCCATCTCATATCACAGACTATTGGCTTCTTATCAAGCAGCACTGTCTCATAGAAATCTTGCTGCTCCTTGGTGTGAAATCTGTAGTCCACAACAGTCCTCCTCCTTGAAGCATACGGGTCTGCTTCTCTCCACTTCCTCAGCCCTGAGTCTCTCCTGAGCTTCATATCCTCAACCACAAGAGGAGCATCGTTGTGGTCTGGGATCTTGGGCTTGAGCTTTCTAAGAACTTGCTCTTCATCCACTTCTTCAGCAACAGTCTCAGGCACTGGGGCCTTGTTCTTCTCAGCTGCAGGTATGTTCCTTGTATTCCTCTTTGGTTTTGTCTTGGAGGCAGATTTGGGTGCTTCTTTGGGCTTAGATGCAGCAGCCCCTGATTTGATAGCATCACCCATCAGCTTGGGTGCCTTAGGCGCTGGTGCAGCTACCTCTTCTTCCTCTTCCTCTTCCTCTTCCATGATGGAAGCCTTTCCAAGCACTCTGGCCACAGTCTTCTTGACCCATTCCTTCCTCTTCTTGCCTTCAGCAGCAACTGGCTCTTTGGGTGCAGGCTTTTCAGTTGAAGTTGTTGCCTTTGACATAGGCTGCCTGCCTGCTGGCCTTTTGATTTTCAAACCTGGCTTTGTGCCTTGAGCTGGCTCAACTCTCTTTGATGTGGCCTCTTCCTCTGCCACATAATCTTCATCTTCAGAATCAGAAGTTCTCTTCTTCCTCTGTCTGGTGGCAGCTTTTGGCAAATTGCTAGGAGTACTCCTACTACCATCATCTGAAGAACTTGAGGGACTAGTGCCCTCACTCATCTGCACCTGCTCTTCTGACATGTTCTGGCTGTCACTCTGGTCTGACATGATAAACAAGCTGACTGCTGACCCTGTGAACAGATTATAGATGAGGTAGAATAGATGAGCATCACAAAATGCAGAGATTTTTGCAAAAGAATGATCCAAAAACTTAGTTTTAGTTTCCCACTGAAATCATCTCGGATCTACCGATTTTTAAACTCGGTGATACCAAAGCAGTTTTGGCACCTAAACTAGTGAACTCGGTAAGACCGAGTCACAGTTCGGTGGCACCGAGACTGCTAGGGTTTCACAGAGTTCCAAAATTGGTCACACCGATAAGTAATTCTCGGTCAGACCAAGTCTCACTTGTGCAATGGCATAAGCCAAATCGGTGGGACCGAGTTTTTCAACTCGGTGGGTCCGAGATGGTTTTGGCGGAAACCTAACCCTAAAATTTTCGAATCAAACCTAATCTACGAGCTTTTGACTGGATAGGAGTGTTTCAATCGTGGCAAGAATCATGATGATCACAATGTGCTAAGAATCGGATTGGAGAATAGCACAAAGATCGAGTCCATACCCTAATTCGGCGGAGACTCGCAACGGCGGCAACGGCGGGGCAGAATTCCCGTTGATGGCGACGGAGACCAGCGGCTGGAGGCGGCTGGCGGCGAGAAGACGATCCGCAGAGTTCTCATACAACAACAGCTATCAGACCAGTCTGAAGATGGCCCCTTTCGAACCTCTATACAGAAGGAGGTGCAGAACACCATTCTTGTGGGATGGTGTTGGAGACCGAAAACTTTTTGGTCCCGGTCTTATCAGAGATTCTGAAGAGAAGGTCAAGCTGATTCGAGACCGACTTAAGATAGCCCAGTCAAGACAGAAGAGTTATGCCGATAGTAAACGCAAGGAAATAACGTATGAAGTTGGAGACCGAGCATATCTCCGTGTGTCCCCACTTCGAGGAATCAAGAGGTTTGGTGTTAAAGGAAAATTAGCACCCAGGTTCATTGGCCCCTACAAAATCCTCGAACACAGAGGAGAAGTTGCATACAAGATGGAACTGCTGGAAGGATTTTCAGGAGTTCACGATGTCTTTCACGTATCCCAGCTGAAGAAATGCCATGCCGAGATGGCCGATATTCCTTTGAGAGACACAGTGCCCCTAGAAGCCATACAGCTTGATAGTGATCTGACTTATGAGGAGAAACCCGTCAGAATTCTCGAGACTGCAAACAGAGTTACCCGCAGCAAGATCATCAAGTTTTGCAAGGTTCTGTGGAGCCACCACTCTGAGGAGGAAGCCACCTGGGAGCGAGAAGAAGATCTCTGCCGAGACCACCCGCACCTATTTGCTAGCCAACCCGAATCTCGAGAGCGAGATTTATCTTAAGGTGGGTAGGTTTGTAACATCCCAAATTTTCAATTTGGAATGTTTTACAATTATTAGTTAAGCATCTATGCATATTGTTTGAAATTGTGTGGCATTTGGAATTTTCAGAGGCATTTGAGTTTTGTTTGAATTGAATTCAACTTGGCATTTGAAAATTTACTTCAAATATCCCTGGCAAATACTTGATCAAAAGTATGAGAGGAGCTAACATGACACTCCAAAAATGTCAGAAGAAAAATATGGCCAAAAGGTTTGAATTCAAATTTGATTTTATTTGGAACTTGCAAAAAAGTGTTTTATTTTAGTTTCCGTTTTGCCACTGGAAAAATGTCCACATTGTAGAATTGATTTTTCTGATTTTATTGATATATATATGTGTCATATATCAAAATACTATAGTTTACTCTATATTTAGTTTTCTCTCTCTGTGATTATTCAAAAAAACAAATAGCAAAAAAACCCGAGCTGGCCAGGCCAACCGGCCCAACCAGCCAGCCGACATGGCCCACCAGCGCCGAGGCCGCTAGCCCACCGCGCCACACACCCGAAGCCGCTCCCATTCGGTCGCCCACTCGCCTCCACCTCTCTCTCTCTCACTCACTGACGCGCCGACCCCACCCGTCTCGTTCCCCTCACACACGACACGCCACACCGGAGCACGCGTAGAGCGCGCCCGACACCGCGATCTTCTCGGGATCGCGATCCAGCGTCTCCCCTCCTCCAAGACTTTGCCCTATATAAACCCCTCGGCCTCCTCTCTCGATCCCCCTAAAACCCAAAGCTCAAAACCACCCATAGCTCGCACCCTCACCGAACGCATCTTGCGACCGTCGCCTCGGTTCGCCGCCACTCCCGACGTCGTGAGTACCTCCCCTGCCCTCCCAGCATCTTCACCCGAACCGCGACCTCCTCCCTCACCTCTTTGACATCCCCTCTTCGCCCAGGAATCGCCGGAGCCGCTGCCTTGAGCATCACTGTCGGTGTCAAAACCGACGGATCTCAGATAGGGGGTCCCGAACTGTGCGTCTAGGCCGGATGGTAACAGGAGGCAGGAGACATGATATTTTACCCAGGTTCGGGCCCTCTTGATGGAGGTAAAACCCTACGTCCTGCTTGATTGATATTGATGATATGAGTATTACAAGAGTTGATCTACCACGAGATCGTAGAGGCTAAACCCTAGAAGCTAGCCTATGGTATGATTGTTGTTGTATATGATCTATCGACTAGCCTGGCCTCGGTTTATATAATGCACCAGAGGCCTAGGATAACAAGAGTCCTAGCCAAATACGCCGGTGGGGAGGAGTCCTTGTCTTGATCGCCAAGTCTTGTGGAATCTTCCTTGTATGCGGTAGCTGTCCGAACTGGCCCATGAGTATACGGCCATGGGGCTCCTCAGCCCAATCTAATAGATCGGGAGATGACGTGGTGAGTACCCCCTAGTCCATGACATCGTCAATCACCGCCCGTCGCTAGAGTTGCAGAGCACCAGGAGCCCCGCCGAGCTCGTCCCACTCGCCTCTGTCATTTTCGACCATCATCGAGACCACCCCGACGACGCCCTCGCTCCGCCGCATCGCCCCGACGCCACCATCCTCTTCCACGACGACCGGAGTCGCCGCACCGCCAACGCCCGAGCCGCCGCTGTTGTCTCTGTTTGTCGCCGCCGACGCTGTAAGCCAGAACTCCCCTCCACCGTTCGATCTGCAGAATACGGCGTAGATTAGAAGTAGTTAAGGGTTAGTTTTTTTATTAGATCTGTTTTAGTTTACAGTTTATTTCTGGTTTAGTTAGACTAAACCAGTCGGTTATTTCTGTTTAGCCGTGGGCGTGTTTTAGTTAGTTTTCGCCTGAGCGTTAGATAGGCCCAGTAGCGCCAGTTTTGTTTTTAGTTTTAATTTTAGTTTCTGTTTTTAAAACAGAATAGTTCCAATCTTGAAAAGTCTATATCTTTTAGGTTATTTATTATTTTTAGTTGATTATTTTTTTGTTAGTTTACAAATTTCCTATAGTTTTTGAAGAAAATAGATTCAGCCATGTTTAAGTTTATAAAAATAGTTTTATATTAGTTTAAGTAAGATTAGTATTTCTCCTATAATTTGAGTTAGGATTATTCTTTTTTAGTGATTCTTTTTGTCACTGCTTTGTTTTGGCCTTGCCTAACAGTGTGAATTTACTTGGGTATTTTTAGTCTTTATTAAAAATAGTTTTACTCGAAAACAACCTTTCTAGTTTTATTTAGCTTGTTGTTGTTCTAATTAATTTAGGATTTTATTTCACCTCTATTATATTTTATTTTAGATTAGTTTCTGTAGTTACAGAGGGTGAACTTTTATTTACAGTAAAATAAAATGTTTATTTTTTTAGTTTTTTTCTTGCTAGTTGTTGGTTTGGAGTTCTTCGAGTTTTCTTTGGTTTTGATTGAGTGCTTGTGTGATCTCTTTAGCTTGCTGTTATGATATTTAGTGGAATACTTATTTGTGCTTTTGTTTGACTCGATAGAATTTCCAGAGTGCGAAGCTTGCTATCTCGAGTCACTAGCGTTTGAAGACCGTCAGCCAGGCAAGTCATTTCATCATGTTTTACAATACCTATGATTTTGTTGCATTAGAATTATTCCTCCCCACCATGCATGCAGTAGGAGAATTTTAAGTTACGTCTTGAGTAGTATCATGAGGTAGGATGAACCCAATTCCCCTTTACTATTGCCCGGGACGATGTAGTTTATTTTGCTATGCTCGTAGACGATGTTGGTTGAGAGATTCATAAGGAAGATGTGAGAGTCAAGATGATGACAACCCCATGACTGCAAGCTCAAGATGGACTTCAATTTCACTACTGGGTGGAGGACGGTTGACGGGCACCTTGGAGGAACCAGCGGATGGCCGGGATGCACGGAGAAGCACCATGACGTCTTGCGAAAAGCTTCACCCAGCCACGAAGAGACGGATGGATACCCCTTGACTGGAAGCTTACCTGTGCAGCCGCAAGCCATTATGGGATCTGGCTGGGTTAACCTTAGGCGTGACTCTGGACGGACGGTGCCAGCAGATGTAGAAGAACGGTAGGACATGGATGGGCACCGGCAGTGCCCAGAGAAACTCTACGGAAGACCCTGTTTCGTTCGTCCCGTCTTCAAACACCAGGCAGTGCGAGGACATAAAGGAGGGAACGATTCTTGCAGGTAAAGTGCCCAAGACTCTATGGAAGACCCTGTTTCGTTCGTCCCGTCTTCAAACACCAGGCAGTTCGAGGACATAAAGGAGGGAACGATTCTTGCAGGTAAAGTGCCCAAGACTCTGCAGAGTAACAACCTAATCGATTAGCCGTGTCCTCGGTTACGGACAAATGAGCCTCTAGAAATTGGAGTATTTTGGAAATCTCAACACCGAACAAATAAAGTAATTGAGGGGTTAATTAATAATTGGGAATGAGACATTGGTTGGCGGAACCATCTCAATAACTACCAACATTTTGTAGTAATTGCAAGCAAGACTTTGTTGTAGGGAAAAACTGGCTTTTTCGCAAAAATGTAAAACTTAGAGGCCCACAGCCAAATTGCATATAGTGTTAGTATTGTTATTTTTTGTTTTCTCTATGACTTCCGGCATATTCAAAATGCTGACCTACACGGCTGCAACCTCTCATGTTGCAGAGTAGTTTTCCGACCAGGAGTGAGGCTACGATCTACGCTTGGCGATTGCCCTATGGAGTCGGATGGACTCGCTATTCATCTACGCTTCCGCAGCTTTGTTTAGTTTATTTCTCATGAGTTGGCCTTCGGCCAAATTTATTACAATGTAATAAAGACTCGATATGGGAATCGTGTAATAAATTCAGGTGTGATTGAACTTTGTATCTTTTCATCAATGTACTGTGTGTGCCAGCATGATCTTGGGATGGTACAGCTACACAGAGACTTGACCAATATTGGGTCGAGTCGTTACACGAAGGGGTTCATCATCCTCATTGGTGCCTCTCTGATGATGCATGAGTAGTTCATTGTAGACCTACGGGTCCGTAGGCAGTAGCTAGATGGCTTCCTCTCTCTATTTTGATTCTCAATATAATGGTCTCTTGGAGAACTATTAGATGTAACTCTTTTTGCGATGTGTTTGTTGGGGTCTGATGAACTTTGAGTTTATGATTAGATCTATTTTATCCATGAAAGTTATTTGAGTTTTGATCTCTTATATGCATGATTACTTATAGCCTCGTCTTTCTTATTTGAATCTTTGGTTTAGTTAGGCCGACTAGATCGATTTTTCTTGCCATGGGAAGAGGTGCTTTGTGATGGTTTCGATATTACAGTGCTCAATCCTAGTGATAGAAGGGGAAATGACACGTATGTATATTTGCTATTAAGGATAAAAACATGGGGTATATTCCTACATGAATAGATCTTGTCTACATCATGTCATCGTTCTTATTGCATTACTCATTTTTCCATGAATTAATACACTAGATGCATGCTGGATAACGGTCGATGTGTGGAGTAATAGTAGTAGATGCAGGCAGGATTCGGTCTACTAATCTTGGACGTGATGCCTATATAATGATCATTGCCTGGGTATCGTCATGATTATTTGAAGTTTTATCAATTGCCCAACAGTAATTTGTTTACCCACCATATGCAATTTTCTCGAGAGAAGCCACTAGTGAAATCTACAGCCCTCGGGTCTCTTCTTTATCATATTTGCCTTCGAGATCTATTTTTATTCGCTTTTATTTTCAGGTCTATTAATCCAAAAAACCCAAAATATCTTGCTGCAATTTTTTATTTTTTATTTTATCTCATGTTCCCATGAGATCTATTTATCTAATCTACTACAAATTTATCTATCTTTTTACCTCGGAGGGATTGACAACCCCTCTTACACGTCGGGTTGCAAGTATTTGTTCTTTGTGTGAAGGTACCATTTACATAGTGTTACGTGGTTCTCCTACTAGTTCGATAACCTTGGTCTCATCACTGAGGGAAATACCTACCATGGTTGTGCTACATCATCCCTTCCTCTTTGGGGAAATACCGATGTAGTTCAAGCCGCATCAAAAGGAGTTTCTGGCGCCTTTGCTGGGGAGACATCATCAACATCTATCAAGTTCCTAATCACAAATCTCATCGCCTTGCAATTTACATTATTTCCCATTTTTCCTCTCGTTTTCATCTCCCCCACTTCACGAAAATTTGCCATTTTATTCGCCCTCTTTTTCGTTTGCCTTTTTCTCATTAGATCTCTTGTTTGTTATCTCTACTTGTGTCACCATGTGCCTTCTATTTGGTTGGTTCTTTGCTTGCTAAAAATCTATTGATATGGATCCTCATCCACTTGCTAATATTTCCAAAAGATCCAATTATGATGAACCAATTGCTAGTGAATTGAGTTCACTAGATTATCTTTATGAAGTTTTCCTTGATATTTATGAATCTGAAAATTGTGATGAAGTATTATATGAAGAAATTTATAAAGTGATTCATGATAGCTCCTTGAATGAAAAGTATGATTGCAATGATGTTATTATAAATTCTATTAATGTCAATTGTGTTAATGATATGCAAAACCCCAAGCTTGGGGATGCTAATTTTGACATGTCCACTACTTATTGCAACGATCATGATTGGGGTGATTCTTCTTATGATCTTGAAAATTTATTTAAGCCTCATAATGAATATGTTTGCTATAATATTGAAAGTGGGTTTGGAAGAGTGTCAACTCTAGGTAATAATGATCCCACTACTTTGGAACATGATTAATCTAATGAAAATTTTGATAAAAGTGGGCTTGGAGAGGTCATGACTTTATTTGATAGTCCCACTATTTTGGAAGAGTGTCAACTTTGCATGCATGTGGATCATGAAGAGAATATATTATGTGATAGTTATATTGTTGAATTTGATTACGATCCTACATGTAATTATTATGAGGAAAATATGGTTGTAGAAATTTTCATGTTACTAAAATACCTCTTGTTATGTTGAGATCATCAATGTTTTATTCCTCTTCTTTGCATCAATTAGATGTTCCTTGTCTTGATAATTTGTTTTCCTATAAAATTCCTATTCATAGAAAGTATGTTAAACTTAAATGAGTTTGTTACATGTTTTATGATGCTCTCTTTGTGTTTCAATTCTTATCTTTCATGTGAGCATCATTTAAATCTCAAGCATATCTTAATGGCTATAAAGAAAGAGCTTGTTGGGAGGCAACCCAATGAATAAAATTTATTTTTACCTTATTCTTTTTGTTCTTGTGTGTTTGCCCAATTATGCTACTATTATGATTGTGTTTTGTGTGTTTTAATTAGTGTTTGTGCCTAGCAAATCCTTTGGGATCATGTTGGGCGATAGTTGATTTGATCATGTTGAAAAACAGAAACTCTTGCGTCAAATAAAACAATTTCAGTTTTCAACACAAGCACGATAAAATCCTGATTTTTGTACACATTATTTATACGCAGATTTCCCATGTTGTCCTAATTTTTCAGAATTTTTCGTGTTACAGAAGTATTCGAAGTTTTCAGATTGCTACAAGACTCTTCTGTTTTTGATAGATTCTGTTTTCTTTGCATTGTGTGCTTATTTTGATGAATCTATGAATTGTATTGGAGAGTATAAGCCATGGTAAAGTTGGAATAGAGTAAATATAATGCAAGAATAAAATATGAATGGGTTTGCAACAGTACATATAGTAGTGATTTGCTTTGTTATACTAACGGATCTCACGAAGGTTTTGTTGAGTTGTGTGATTGAAGTTTTGAAGTTTTGGGTGAGATTGATGAAGGAATAAGGAGTAAGGAGAGCCTAAGCTTGGGGATGGCCCATGGCATACCAAGCCATTATCTAAAAGCGAAGCAATCAACTAAGCTTGGGGATGCTCGAGTGGCATCCCCTCTTTCTTCTAACGACCTTTCGGTATTTTACTTGGAGCTATATTTTTATTCGTCACATATCATGAGTTTTGCTTGGAGTGTCTTGTATTATATTAGTCTTTGCTTATTAGTTTAAGTCAAGTACCCTTGTTGGACACACCTATTTGAGAGAGCCAAAATTATGCTATGACTTGTTAGAATTGCTCTCTATGCTTCACTCAAATATTTTTGAGCTATGGAATTGCTCTAGTGATTCACTTATATCTTTTTGAGCATGGTGTGGTTTAGTATTTTTGAAGAAATGCTCTCATGCTTCAATTATATTTATTTGAGAGTTGGTAAAAAATTACATAAATTCTCTCAGGCTTCACTTAAATTATTTTGAGAGAAGAATTTTTTTTATGCTCATGTTCTTCACATAGATTTGTTTGAGCTATTAAAAGCAACATATGAAATTAGTCCCGAAGTGATAGATATTCAAGAGAGATATAATAAAAACTTTCATGAAGATCATTGGACAAAGTAAACTTGATTCTTTGTAATAGTTTTGCGATATGATGATATAATATGTGAGTCATGTTGATGAGTAATTGTGATTTAGTAAGAATATTGATGTTAAGGTTTATGATTCCCTATGCAAGCACGGAAGTCAATAGTTATGCAATGAAATTACATCCTACTTGTGGTGCATTATTCGGTGTTAGTTATGCTTAATGCTCGCTTATGATATTTTTCGTTTCTTGGTTGGATGCTTCTCAATCTTTTGCTAGCCTTCACTTGTACTAAGTATGATTACTACTTGTGCATCCAAAATCCTTAAACTGTTTTTTCCATATGAGTCCACTATACCTACCTATATGCGGTATTCTTTTGCCGTTCTAAGCAAATTTGTATGTGCCATCTCTAATCTTCAAAATAAATTTCCTTTTTGTGTGCTCGTACCGCTCATGAAACGGTAGGGATTGGCTGATATTTTTCCATGCTAGATGTGTTATTCTCAAGATGAGTGTTTATTCACTTGTCATTGCACGAGAGTATGGCAAAGGTATTAGGGATGCCCAGTCCCGAAATGAAAAATGAATTTACTTTATGTTGTCAAATAATAAATTCCTTGGAAAGTGTTGGTATGAACGGTACCTGTGGATTCGGTTAGCCGTGGAATGTGAAAGTATGGTGGAAAAAGGAATAAACTTTATTTTCTGTTTGGTAACCGCCTATGATATATCTAGCATGGAAGGTATTGGGAACTACTCGATCGTTTTCGTTGACAGGAAAGGCATGCCACCCAAAATGTTTTATCTCTATCTTTTTCGCTTTGAGCTCACAAATCCGTACTTCCCTCTGCGAAGGGCCTTTCTATTTACTTTATGATTTTTTATTTTGAGTCTCCATCTTCTCTTATAAAGAACCAACTAAGGGGCACTATGATCGTACTTGAGCATTGGGTGTAGCTAATATGCGACTGTGTTTCATGAATTGATCAATGATTGAGCACAATGGGCTAGGGATAACTTGCTTTTAGTGATGATATTTTGAAATACATGGTTGCTTGTTGATATGCTTGAGTATTGAAATCTTCATTTCAAAACTAGACTATTGCTTTGAATCATATAGAAGTCCAAATGTCCATGCTACAAAGAAAAGAATATGTGATGAACCTGTTAGGCAGCATTCCACATCAAAAATTCTGTTTTTATCATTTACCTACTCGAGGACGAGAAGGAATTAAGCTCGGGGATGCTGATAAGTCTCCAACATATCTATATTTTTTATTGTTCCATGTTGTTATGTTATCATTCTTTATGTTTTACAATCATTTTATGGCAACTTTATATCATTTTTTGGGACTAACCTACTGACATAGTGCCTAGTGGCATTTCCTATTTTTTGCTTGTTTTTTACTTCACAGAAAATCAATACCAAACGGAGTCCAAATGCAGCAAAACTTTTTGGAGAATTTTTCTGGGCCAGAAGACACAGGATGGGCCAATGAAGTACCAAAGGGGTGCCCCGAGGGGGGCACAACCCACCTAGGCGCACCTGGGGGCCCAGGCGTGCCCTGGTGGGTTGTGCCCACCTCGGTGGCCTCCCGCACCGCCTCTTTGCTATATAAATACCCCAATATTACAAAAACCCTATGGGAGTCGACAAAACATAATTCTAGCCACCGCATGTTCCAGAAACCACAGATCCAATCTAGACACCATCACGGAGGGGTTCATCATCCTCATTGGTGCCTCTGCGATGATGCCTGACTAGTTCATTGTAGACCTATGGGTTCATAGCCAGTAGCTAGATGGATTCCTCTCTCTCTCTTTTGATTCTTAATACAATGGTCTCTTGAAGATCTATTTGATGTAACTCTTTTTGCGGTGTGTTTGTTGGGATCCGATGAACTTTGTGTTTATGGTTAGATCTATTTTATCCATGAAAGTTATTTGAGTTTTTATCTCTTGTATGCATGATTACTTATAGCCTCGTATTTCTTCTCCGAATCTTTGGTTTAGTTAGCCCGACTAGATCGATTTTTCTTTCCATGGGAAGAGGTGCTTTGTGATGGTTCGATCTTATGGTGCTAAATCCCAGTGACAGAAGGGGAAATGACACGTATGTATCGTTGCTATTAAGGATAACAAGATGGGGTCTATTCCTATATGAATAGATCTTCTCTACATCATGTCATGGTTCTTATTTCATTACTCTGTTTTTTCCATGAACTTAATACACTAGATGCATGCTGGATAATGGTCGATGTGTGGAGTAATAGTAGTAGATGCAGGTAGGAGTCGGTCTACTAATCTTGGAAGTGATGCCTATATAATGACCATTGCCTGAATATCATCATGATTATTTGAAGTTCTATCAATTGCCCAACACTAATTTGTTTACCCACCATATGCTATTTTCTCGAGAGAAGCCACTAGTGGAATCTACGGGCCTCGGGTCTCTTCTTTATCATATTTGCCTTCGAGATCTATTTTTATTCGCTTTTATTTTCAGATCTATTAGTACAAAAACCCAAAAATACTTTGTTGCAAATTTTTATTATTTATTTTATCTCACGTTCCCGTGAAATCTATTTATCCAATCTACTACAAATTTATCTATCTTTTTACCCGGGAGGGATTGACGACCCCTCTTACACGTAGGGTTGCAAGTACTTGTTCTTTGTGTGCAGGTACCGTTTACATAGTGTTGTGTGGTTCTCTTACTGGTTCGATAATCTTGTTCTTGGTGTGCAGGTACCGTAGCTGTGTTGCATCATCCCTTCCTCTTTGGGGAAATACCGACGTAGTTCAAGCCGCATCAATCACCTCCCGAGTGATCACAGCCCGATTGTATAGCATGTCAGACGAACAAGAATGTAGGGCCACTGATGATAAACTAGCATCCTATACTAAGCAGAGGTGTTAGTCTCGTAGTCTACTGGAGAGAAGAGGGGGGAGAAACAATGAATACAATACAAACAACTACATGACATGGCAAATAGCGGTGCTAGGTGTGTGATGACCCACAAGTATAGGGGGTCAATCGTAGTCCTTTCCATAAGTAAGAGTGTCGAACCCAACGAGGAGCAGAAGGAAATGACAAGTAGTTTTCAGCAAGGTATTCTCTGCAAGCATTGAAATTATAAGTAGCGAGTAGTTTGATAGCAAGATAATTTGTAACGAGCAAGTAACGGTGGCGGTAACAAAAGTGCAGAAAGGTTGCCCAATCCTTTTGAGGCAAAGGACAGGCCAAAACAGTCTCTTATGATAAGCAAAGTTTTCTTGAGGGTACACGGGAATTTCATCTAGTCGCTTTCACCATGTTGGTTTGATTTGTGCTTGCTTCTTTGATAATTTGATATGTGGGTGGACCGCTGCTTAGGTGTTGTTCTTACTTTAACAAACCTCCTACTTATGACTAACCCCCTCGCAAGCATCTGAAACTACGAGAAAAGTATTAAGATAAAATCTAACCATAGCATTAAACTTTTCGATCCAAATTAGTCCCTTACGAAGTAGCACATAAACTAGGGTTCAAGTTTCTATCACTCTCGCAACCCATCAGCTAATAACTACTCCACAATGCATTCCCTTAGGCCCAAATATGGTGAAGTGCCATGTAGTCGACTTCACATGACACCACTAAGGGAATCACAACATACATACCATCAAAATATTGAACACATATCAAGTTCACATGACCTGCAACAAGATTTCTCCTGTGACCTCAAGAACAAAAGTAACTACTCCCAAATGATAATCATGATCAAGATCAGAGGGGTCTTAAATAGCATGATGGATCTGAACATATAATCTTCCACCAAATAAACCATATAGTAACCAACTACAAGATGTAATCAACACTACTAGTCACTCACAAGCACCAATCTAAGGTTTCGGTACAAAGATTGAACACAAGAGATGAACTAGGGTTTGAGAGGAGATGGTGTTGTTGAAGATGTTGATGGATATTGCCCTCCCCAAGATGGGAGAGATGTTGGTGATGATGATGATGATGAATTCCCCCTCCGGGAGGGAAGTTCCCCCGGCGGGATCTCTCTGCCGGAGGGCAAAAGTGCTCATGTCCAAGTTCCACCTCGAGACGTCGGCGCTTCATCCCGAAAGTCCTCTCCTTATTTTTTTTTCTAGGTAAAAATGACTTATATACCAGAAGAAGGGCACCGGAGGTGGGTCGAGGAGGGCACAACCAACCAGGGCGCGCCTGGGCTCACTGGAGCGCCCAGGTGGGTTCTGCCCACCCGGTGGGGCCCCTCTGATATTTATTTGCTCCAATAATTCTTATATATTCCATAAAAATCCTCGTGAAATTTCAGTTCATTTGGAGTTGTGCAGAATAGGTGGCCTAACGTAGCTTTTTTGTGTGAACCTTGCATAATATGAGAGAAAAGGCATTAGCATTACTCCAAAAAGCATTATTATGCATAAAAACATTATAAATAACAGTAGGTAAACATGATGCAAAATGGACGTATCAGTGTGCCCTAACGCGGTACTAGGTGCTACTGGCGAAGGGGGAAAACATCCTGGAAAGTATTCCCGGTGTTCGGCATTTTTGACAGACGAACCGGAGGGGGATGATTGCATGTTCGCTATGCTAGAGACATGTGGCAGACGAACATAGCGTGTATTCGGAGCTGTCACATTTTTCTGAGCAACTTTCATGTATAAAGTATTTTCATCCGAGTTATGGTTTATTTTATTTTAATTTTCAAAGTTTTAAATGATTTTCTAATTTCTGGATTTATTTAATTAAAAAATAAAATAATTAAAAACACAATTAAATACTTTTGTCACCTAGTAGTGGGGTAGCCACTAAGGCTGACATGTGGGGCCAGGGGCCCAGTTAACTTAGTCAACAGGCGACTCAATAGTTAATAGAGTTGACTGTTGACTAGTCAAATCTGGCATATGGGCCCATGTGTCATACACATAGTTTTAACATTTTATTTTTAATTAGATAATTAGGGGGTGGGGTCTACCTGTTAGTGCCAGGGCTACTTAAATTCGTTTATAATTAAACTAAGCTAATTAAGTTTATTTAGGGTGTGGGTCCAGGTTGACAGTGTCTATTAACTTAACTATTTTTTTATTAGTTAATCAACTAATTATTAATGGAGTAGGGCCACATGGCAGTGGCACAAGTGTGCAGCGCCAGGGCGTGCGGGCAGGTGTGCACTGCGTGCGATGGCTGCGGCCAGGGGGTGAGCCCCGGTGATGTCTACTACACAACCTTCTTCTTGTAGACGTTGTTGGGCCTCCAAGTGCAGAGGTTTGTAGGACAGTAGTAAATTTCCCTCAAGTGGATGACCTAAGGTTTATCAATCTGTTTGAGGCGTAGGATGAAGATGGTCTCTCTCAAACAACCCTGCAACCAAATAACAAAGAGTCTCTTGTGTCCCCAACACACCCAATACAATGGTAAATTCTATAGGTGCACTAGTTCGGCGAAGAGATGGTGATACAAGTGCAATATGGATAGTATATAAAGGTTTTTGTAATCTAAAAATATAAAAACAGCAAGGTAAAAGTGAGCGCAAACGGTATTACAATGTTTTGAAACAAGGCCTAGGGTTCATACTTACACTAGTGTAAGTTCTCTCAACAATAATAACATAAATGGATCATATAACTATCCCTCAACATGCAACAAAGAGTCACTCCAAAGTCACAAATAGCAGAGAACAAACGAAGAGATTATGGTAGGGTATGAAACCACCTCAAAGTCATCCTTTCTTTTGGATCGATCTATTCAAGTGTCCGTAATAAAATAACACGAAGCTATTCTTTATGTTCAATCTATCATAGAGTTCGTACTAGAATAACACCTTAAGACACAAATCAACCAAAACCCTAATGCCACCTAGATACTCCAATGTCACCTCAAGTATCTATGGGTATGATTATACGATATGCATCACACAATCTCAGATTCTATTCAACCAACACAAAGAACTTCAAAGAGTGCCCCAAAGTTTCTACCGGAGAGTCAAGACGAAAACGTGTGCCAACCCCTATGCATAAGTTCACGAGGTCACGGAACTCGCAAGTTGATCACCAAAACATACATCAAGTGGATCACATGATATCCCATTGTCACCACAGATAAGCACATACAAGACATACATCAAGTGTTCTCAAATCCTTAAAGACTCAATCCGATAAGATAACTTCAAAGGGAAAACTCAATTCATCACAAGAGAGTAGAGGGGGAGAAACATCATGAGATCCAAATATAATAGCAAAGCTCGCGATACATCAAGATCGTGCCAACTCAAGAACACGAGAGAGAGAGAGAGAGAGAGAGATCAAACACATAGCTACTGGTACATACCCTCAGCCCCGAGGGAGAACTACTCCCTCCTCATCATGGAGAGCGCCGGGATGATGAAGATGGCCACTGGTGAGGGATTCCCACCTCCGGCAGGGTGCCGGAACGGGTCTAGATTGGTTTTCGGTGGCTACAGAGCCTTCTAGCGTTGGAACTCCCGATCTGTTCTGCTCTCTGATGTTTTTAGGGTATATGGACATATATAGGCGAAAAAAGTTGATCAGGGGAGCCACGAGGGGCCCATGATGGTGGGGGCGCGCCCAGGGGGTAGGGCGCGCCTCCCTGCCTCGTGGCTTCCTCGAAGCTTCCCTGACATCTACTCCAAGTCTCCTGGATTGCTTCCGTTCCAAAAATAACTCTCCCGAAGGTTTCATTCCGTTTGGACTCCTTTGATATTCCTTTTCTTCGAAACACTGAAATAGGCAAGAAAATAGCAATTTGGGTTGCGCCTCCGGTTAATAGGTTAGTCCAAAAATAATATAAAAGTGTATAATAAAGCCCATAAACATCCAAAACAGATAATATAATAGCATGGAACAATCAAAATTATAGATACGTTGGAGATGTATCAGCATCCCCAAGCTTAATTCCTGCTCGTCCTCGAGTAGGTAAATGATAAAAACAGAATTTTTGATGTGGAATGCAACCTAACATATTTATCCATGTAGTTCTCTTTATTGTGGCAAGAATATTCAGATCCGAAAGATTCAAGACAAAAGTTTAATATTGACATAAAAATAATAATACTTCAACCATACTAACAAAGTAATCATGTCTTCTCAAAATAACATGGCCAAAGAAAGCTATCCCTACAAAATCATATAGTCTGGCTATGCTCCATCTTCATCACACAAAATATTTAAATCATGCAGAGCCCCGATGACAAGCCAAGCAATTGTTTCATACTTTTGATGTTCTCAAACTTTTTCAATCTTCACGCAATACATGAGCGTGAGCCATGGACATAGCACTATAGGTGGAATAGAATGGTGGTTGTGGAGAAGACAAAAAGGAGAAGATAGTCTCACATCAACTAGGCGTATCAACGGGCTATGGAGATGCCCATCGATAGATATCAATGTGAGTGAGTAGGGATTGCCATGCAACGGATGCACTAGAGCTATAAGTGTACGAAAGCTCAAAAAGAAACTAAGTGGGTGTGCATCCAACTTTCTTGCTCACGAAGACCTAGGGCATTTTGAGGAAGCCCATCATTGGAATATACAAGCCAAGTTCTATAGTGAAAGATTCCCACTAGTATATGAAAGTGACAACATAGAAGACTCTCTATCATGAAGATCATGGTGCTACTTTGAAGCACAAGTGTGGTAAAAGGATAGTAGCATTGCCCCTTCTCTCTTTTTCTCTCATTCATTTTTTTTATTTTTTGGGCCTTCTCTTTTTTTATGGCCTCTTTTTTCTCTTTTTTTATTTTTCTTCTGGAGTCTCATCCCGACTTGTGGGGGAATCATAGTCTCCATCATCCTTTCCTCACTGGGACAATGCTCTAATAATGATGATCATCACACTTTTATTTACTTACAACTCGATACTAGAAGAAAATATGACTCTATATGAATGCCTCCAACAGTGTACCGGGATGTGCAATGACTCATGAGTGACATGTATGAAAGAATTATGAATGGTGGCTTTGCCACAAATACGATGTCAACTACATGATCATGCAAAGCAGTATGACAATGATGAAGCATGTCATATTGAACGGAATGGTGGAAAGTTGCATGCAATATATCTCATAATGGCTATGGAAATGCCATAATAGGTAGGTATGGTGGCTGTTTTGAGGAAGGTAAATGGTGGGTTCATGGTACCGGCGAAAGTTGCGCGGTACTAGAGAAGCTAGCAATGGTGGAAGGGTGAGAGTGCGTATAATCCATGGACTCAACATTAGTCATAAAGAACTCACATACTTATTGCAAAAATTTATTAGTTATAGAAACAAAGTACTACGCGCATGCTCCTAAGGGTGGGATAGATTGGTAGGAAGAGACCATCGCTCGTCCCCAACTGCCACTCATAAGGAAGACAATAAATAAATAAATCATGCTTTGACTTCATCACATAACGGTTCACCATACGTGCATCACTACAAAAAATACACTTCCATGATGATACATGTTTGTCACAGTAGGTCGCGTGTTTTGTCATGCATGTACATCCATGAAAAATTTATGACAGAATCAAGATAGTCATACCTATGCTGTCGTAGAAGTGTTCCATGACATTACCAAAATTATCATCATGGAAGTGTCCACTTCCATGACGATAAATCGCGCGTCACAGAAGTGCTTTCGTCAAGGGTGACCGACACGTGGCATCCACCGTAACGGAATGCCGTTAAGCTTTCGGGTCGGGTTTTGGATCCGATAACCCGTTAACAGCCCCGACCAATGGGGATTTTCCACGTGTAAAATCATCATTGGCTGGAGGAAACACGTGTTGGCTCACCGTTGGGACAGATGTTATCCGCTCATTGGACCGAAGGCGCCTATGATACGGCGACACGTGGCACGGCCCAAAAGAGGCCCATTCATGTGAAAAGGCTGGCCCGTTTGACTTGGTCAAAAGGTGGCGGGCCGGCCCACGGAAAGCCTGTTAATGGCTTGTTCGCATATAGCCCATTTACAGCCTGCTAACCCTGGGCCCGTTACGCCCTTTTCAAATTAGGCCCAGTAGCGTCATCTGGGCCGTCCAATATGATTCAGCCCGTTTTAACTTCCGGCCCATGTGTGGCCCATGACTTCTTTCGGCCCATATGAGGACCTTTGTAACTCTTGGCCCATTAACGGCCCGTGGTGAAACTGGCCCATAATGAACAATGTTTCACTTTATACCCATTAACGGCCCGTTATTCCATTGGGCCGTTTCCAGCCCACGTTATCTTTCGGCCTTCTCAGGGCCCATTGATTCTTGGGTTCATTTGCAGCATTCGGTTACATACGACCCGTTACTGTCATTTTCTGCTTGTGGGCCAAATTCAGCCCGTCGTTACAGTCGGCCCATTTGCGGACCGTTAATACGTTGGGCCGTTTTCATGTAAGAAAACCCATTGGGCTGTTCTCATAGAGTTATCAAATACGGCCTATTAACGACCCGTTATGGTCCAAGAATAGTACGGCCCATGATTGGCGAAATGATGATACGCCCCGTAGAAGGCCCATGGATCCTACGGCCCGTATGAGGCCCATGGATAGTACGGCCCGTAGAAGGCCCATGGATCATACGGCCCGTAGAAGGCCCATGGACCCTACGGCCTGTAGAAGGCCCATGGACCCTAAGGCCCGTATAGAAGGCCGATGGATCCTACGGCCGGACGAAGGCCCATGGATCATACGGCCTGTAGAAGGCCCATGATTATTTTGGTCTAGTTACCAAAAATAGGCTATTGTGGCCACTAGAAAAAAACAGAAAAAGAACTGCAGTGACTACAAGCAAATAACTAAACAAGACAATAAGGAAATAGATAAGCAAGCAATTTACGCTAGCCTATTACCGCTATTACACATATTACATCCACTGGGCATCAAAGTTCGCCACCAGTGCAAATATAGGGAACAAAGCAGCACATTACATACACTCTAGCCGTCAAAATTGGCCACCAGTGCAAATAAACGCGGCGGCAAAACAAGAGCATAACTGAAACAACTTTAGAAGAGCTCAAGAAACGTTATCCTGGGTATCCACCATGCTGGCAATAAGTTTAGCAAGCTGATTAGCTTTGTCCTGTTTGGCGCTAAAATCCTCCAACGCTTGCTGTTGCACCAGAAAGTATGCATCTGAATGCTCCAGTGACTTCCGCAGTCCTTTCGCTTCTTATCGCAGCACAGCTGATCGATGTCTTTCTGCTTGTAGTTGAGACTCAAGAAACCAAACTGATTCAGACAGTGAGTTTGAATAGCTTGTGCAAGCGGTAGTGGCCAGTAACTCGAACACTAAACCAAGACAGGACTTTGGGGTTGTCTCACTGTCTTCAAGATAGTCTTCCTTAGCTGTTTTATCAGCTTTGTTGGAGACCAACAAGGATGTGTCACTATCATGAACCTTATTTGCATTACTTCCTTTACCATTGCTTAATAAGGCACTCTTCCCAATATTCTATCAGCATTCTAAAAGAAGAAACAAGCAGACACATAACCAGTTTAGCATGTACTAGTATATGAAACTCATTTCGGTGAACCAGTTCATTAGTAAGGTGGACAGGATTAAACTACCAAGTCTTCTATTGCCAAGTACTAGTACATAATAAAAGCATCAAACAAACATATATCTATGTCCTATGGTCACTGCATTGTCTTGCCAAATCAAAATAGAGACACGGTTCAAATCATATTAGTTCAAGACAAAGCAGCAGTGAAAGAATACAAAGTGTGGGAAACTACACGGCACAACAAGATTTCAGATGGGTACCACGGGTCTACATGTACAACAACACTATTGGCTCTGTTGTCATGTTAGTAATGTGCATGATATGAAAGTCAACTATATACACAATTGAAATTGAAATCAACAGAGCTATTGATAAGAGCAAACCTGTTAAAGAAACATGCGTGAACATACCTGCTGTGCCATTGGATTTTCGATTGGATCCTTCAATTTAAAAATAAGTTTGTATGAGTAAATACAATGATATAAGAGCAAAGCAATCATAGTTAAAAAAAGGCGCGCCTAAGCGAGCGCTTAAGCGCGCCTAGGCTCTAGGCGTTGGCAAAACGCATTGCGCATAACTACGCATAATCTGTGCATAACTGCGCATAAGCATGTGCTTTGGTCAGTAAAGCGCAAGACGGTGGCAAAACGCACAATTAACGCATAGCGCTTTTTTGAACTATGATAGCAATGGAATCTTAAATTAGAACAGTTGTTCTTTAGGTTTAGGCACTTGTTCTACATGAACAGAGTACAGTAAGACGCAAGAATATAATACTTAAAAATAGAAAATGAGCTCATAGACCTTACCACATTCTTGGTTCAGGACCAGTACAGAACAAGGCATTCCCAGTCATCGTCCAGTAAATGTGTCTCAGGAGAACGTAAGGGAATTTGATGAATTTCTTTGCCGGTGAAGTACGTTTTCTTCAGGTAATTCCGATAATTCCACCAAGCATTCTTGAAGATAACAGAAGTATTAGCACAGGTTACCTCATCCTGAGTTTCCAAATCGGTCCTTCTCTATAGAGAAAAATGGGAAAATTTGCTGTATTATAACCATCATGGAGGTAGGATGCATGGGACGAAGCAAAGTAATTGCCATGAATAACATTACTTACACATAACTCCTAGACAAAGACCTGCATCTGGCATTTTCCTTCATCTTCAGTATAATATTTCCTAGATGGGAAGATACGCACATACGATTTAACAACATCACATGCAATAGATGCTAAACTATGACTAGCTGGTTGTGCTTCCTCCACAGGAATAGGCGTACTAACTGGTGGAGTTGGGGTTCGCTGTGATAGTACTGGCCCTTTGGGCACTGGAGCTGCCTTACTAACTGCTCTTGTTTGGGAGCTCTGTGGTGGAGATGGTGTTGTGTCAACGGGAACTGGGTTACTATCGGCTGGGGTTGGGGTTAGATTGGGTGAAGCTAGTTCTTTGTCCATCGCAGTAGGGGTACAATCTGCGAGAGTTCGAGTTATGTGTGGTAGGGCTGGTTCTTGTGCATGTACAACCAGGGTGCTATCTCCACCAAGAGGTAGCACTATTTTATTTGAAGACCGTGTTTTTAGTCCGCTAGATACTGGCATCACCCACTCCAATTCAAATGGCTGATAAACAGGAAACATAGTTGAATGTACAGACACTGTATGAGAGACAGATGCAATAGATAGTGTGGAAAAAAGAGGGCATGAAATAGTTGACATGTATATTGTTTAACTAAAACGGATAGCATGACATAATTTCACATATATGATGTCTATCTAAACTGGATAGCATAGCATAACATAATTCACAGATATGATGAATAACCAAACAGGATCGCATGACATAATTCACCTACATGTTATCTAAGTAATCAGGATTGTATCATTTAATTCACATATGTGATTTATATGCTAAACAGAGGGCATTCGATATGATGTCTGAACTAAGAACATGGTGTTGAATATTGTGTATATAATGTCTAAACTATGCAATGCAAGACACCGTATGCATGATATGAGTAGTATAAATGTGCCATGTTAGAGCATACACCTCAGTGGGGGAATAGGACTGGTCATCTATCTCTGAATCCATCTTTGAGGAGCTATCGGGACCCAACAAGAGATCTGCTTCGACAGGTAGCACTGTCTGCTCTGAAGGCCTTGTTTTCACTCCAGATTTATCCATCTCCCACCCAAATGGCTGATTCACAGGAAGAGTAGTTGAATGTACAAACATTGTCGACAAATGGAAATGTAATGAAGAAAAGGATGGGCAAGATATCATTCAAATATATGATGCCTGGTTAAACAGGATGGCATTGCACATTTCACATATATTATGGCTGGCTAAAAGACATGAGACTGCATAATTCTCATATATGATATAGAAACTAAATAGGTGGCATTACAAAGCATGTCTAAACTAAGCAGATGACATATATGATGTCAAAAGTAGGCACTGCAAGGCAACATATGCATGATATGACTAACATCATCATGCCAAGGTAGAGCAAACACCTTGGGGGTAAATAGGAGTGGTCAGCGGCGTCTGAATCTGCCTCAGAACAGATATCTTCCTCTGGATTACAATCTGGAGAGGGGTGGGGAGGGTTTGCCATTGAACCCACCATGGAGCGATGTCTGCATGACATTGTATTGCCGCAAAAAACTCTTCTCTTTTTCTCTACATGTTCAGCATGACTGTGTACAATATCTGACATGCATACGAAAAAAATATGGTGAGATTATGTAAGGAGAGCATGCAAAAATTTAGAGTGATGGTAACAACCAGTGGATCTATGTTTTTCCGTTGAACCAAAATAGCCCTAATGGATCGACGTGAATGTATAGTAATAAGTGATGCAACAAGTGTACAACCTCTTTGCCGTAGCCGTGTTGACCTCATCATCATTGGGTTGGTCGCTGAAGCAGTTGAGGTAGAGGTGGCTGTCGGAGGTGTGGAGGAAGATCTGAGGAATCTGTAGACGGCGTCCAGGGCACTGCTCTGTTGTAATGGATCGTTCTGTCGTTGGAGCAGCTCCGGTGAGCCGTAAGACATCAAGGCTGAAGCAGCACAAGACAGACATCGTCAATCTCAAGTGGGATTCTAATAGCATCTCCAATAGATGATGTAAAATGGATGTAAAATTAACATCACCAAAAACCACCTGACTACAACAGATGAGGTAAAAATGGTTGACTCTGAACTTAACTGTCGAAACTGAAATTTACTGTGGAATCTGAATGCTACTGTCGAAACTGAACGCAATGATAGCAGAGAGGCACTTGACATGTAGTTTAGGAAGGGCCTGCAGTTCATCTTCAACCTGCACCCACCTGAGCCACCAGCCACCACCGGCCTAACCGCCGGCCCCATCGCCGCCTCGCCGCCCCGAAACAACTCGCCACCACCGCCCCGGCCAGCCCTCTAGCCCCCCCCCCACCCTGAACCCTAAGATAGATAGTTGGGTACCTCTCCGGCGAGCCCCCATCCCCGCTGCGAGTGGTTCTTCCTTAACTCCGGCGAGCCCCCATCCTCTCAGTCGACTAAAGTGTGGCTTAATCGGAGCAGAGCAGCAGCACGAGTGAGGTGAGAGCAGCAGCAGCAGCTGGGCGAGCGAGCGATCGAGCGAGAGCCGGAGCAGCAGCAGCAGATCCGACTAGTATGGACGCCGCCGCCGAAGGGGCCGCGCACTGGGGGAGAGCCGCCATGGAGATGTCGCCCGCGGCGCCGGCTTCAAGGTAGCCGCTCCATGGGGGTGCAGGATGGAGCACTGTCGGCACCGGGAGGTCGAGTTAAGGAGAAGGTGCGATGCGATGAGTGTACAACCTCTTTGGTGGCGCCGAGTAGGCCTCGGCTTTGTCCGAGGAGTCAGTGAGGATGTTGCGGTTCCGGTGGAGCAGGTTAAGGCGGGGCTGTGGGGATGGAGTAGCCGCGATAGAAGAGGCGATCGTCGGAGCAGCTCCTTGGAGGTGGAGGACGGGGCGGCTGAACCGGCGGGACGGCGAGATGGACGACGGATCCTCATCCGGGGAGGTGGAAGAGGGACATCGAGCTGTTGCGGTGGACGACGTCGTCGGGGAAGAGGCTCCAGCTGGGCAGCGGTGATGTGGCGGATGGAGGAGGGTGGGGTTTCGCGGCTGGAGCGGAGAGGTTATGGCGGCCTGGGATTTTGAATGGCAAAAAGGGGGCGATGGCAGGGGGTGAAGCATTACTTAGGGATGCGCTTGTCCTAAATGTAGGGTGTGTTACAAAAGTACCCCCCACCGATTTGAACTAGCGGCCCTTTCGGCTCAGGGTTAGAAGGGAGATTTCACATGTTGTGATTTGGTAGCTGGAGGGAGTTTTGGCGCATGTTGTAATTTCGGGATAGCAAGGCGCGGGTTGTGAAGGCGCCAGTTTTGGGAGCATGATATCTGAATTTTCGGGATATAACAAGACGCGGGTTGAATTTTAGGGACAAGGCTAACATGTAGTAATATTGTACTTGTACATACCAAATCAATTCGCACTTCCCTCAACCAAAAATAAAACAAAAAAATAAAACTATTCACACCACACAAAGAGAGAGTCTTGCCCCGTTTTACTATACAAATGCTATTCAAAGCTACTCCCTCCTTCCATCTATATAGGGCCAAATGCATTTTTCAATGCTAACTTTGACCAAATGATATATGACATGCAACTTACACAAAGCACACCGTTAAATTCGTCTGTGAAAGGTTCTTTCAATGATATAATTTTCACATTGTGCATGTCATGTACTATTAATCTTGTCAATAGTCAAAGGCGGTCTTAAAAATCTCATTACACCCTATATATATGGAAGGAGGGATTATGAATCCATGTTATGTCCGATTAAATTTTTTTTGTTGTATAATGCATGTAACCTACTCATACCAACATTTTAGTGCATTCCAAATGTCTATACTACCACTGCAATTCGAACTAAATTTGAATTCGTTTCTCTATTTCAATAAGAATCTACAATCATGATTGTTGCCAACTTCAACCATCATAGTTTCCTTGCTATCCGCCAGATATAAGTCGGACGGCCTATAATGCAGGATGGCAGGCACACCATCATCAACAACTCCATTTTTTTGTAAGAGTAGAGATAAAATATATTAAATGTAGTATAACATGTTCATAACCACACCATGTGTATCACCGTTATATATATTCACACATGCGTCGGTTTGAAACACTATGACAAATTCTTCAAATATCCGAATTCGCTTTTTATAATGAAGTATATATGATCTCTATTCGTCTTTTACACCCACACAACCCTCTTATCTTTGTAGCTAGCGCTAACTTTCTCTTGTGCATGCACACGCCCGCATCCCTCTCACCCTCCCTCAGCATTCTCTAGCTCCATCGCGCAAATTTGTCTTTTCACTTTAGGTCATTCACCCACGGTATGTGTAGGCCCCCAGCTCCTTATTTACGGCACACATCGATCGATATGCCTCTCTAGCCAGGTGTGCCTAGCACAAACACAAGCTTCCCCTCTTCTCTTGTCACCGTCCATGCCTCACTCCCACCACTCTTTTCATCATTCTCGTACTCGCACACTCCTCCCCCCTCGATATAGTATGCCTCTCGTACCACCTCCTACATGCATCCCTCTCTCTCTATCCTTCTCCTCGTGCCTCATTTGCTTCTAACACACATGCATGTATACCGATCGATCTCCCAACATATACCTAGATCGACTTTAACTACCCCCCATCGATCAACGTACCTCACAAGTTATGTCTCTCCTTTCTCTAACAAAGGGCGATTGATCTTCCTATGTAGTTACGTCTGCTTACCACAGCCACATCGTCCCCCTCATCATTCGTGCATGCCTCCTGACCCATCTCTCACACGCACATGCACAAACAACAAGCAGCCATCTCCTCTCTTATTGATATTGCGGGCGTGCCCTCCGTTTGTCTAGCAAGCCTATCCCACCATTTGTCGAAGTAATGGGCCACGGGTATGCCAACCCGAGTCCGTAACCTTTCAAGACATCGGGGCAGGCTGCGCCCCTCAAGACCCCAGGGCGAAGAGCCGTCTCCTAAGGAGTCGGCAGCAGGGCAGCCGACTGCCCCGCTCACGGCCGAGTTCCAGGGACGACTTCCAGAGAAGCCGGCTTTGGGGAGTCGGCCGACAACTCCAGCAAACCATGACCTCATCAAAGGGGACGGGGCAGAGGCGTGGCTGCAGTGAAGCCCACTCCCGCCCCTTACCAAGGGCAGGCATGGCCACAGCACACCGTACCCGGGAAGATCTCCGTGCGGCATGGCACTGTTGCCCGGCCGGCCCTGACATCCGCACCACAGTACCAAGTCCTGCGCCCACGAAGGCTTGTCTGTACGGCCTGGAGACAGCAGGGCCCACCAGTCAGCAAGACCTCGGGAGACGGCAGGAGAACCGCAAGTCGGACCCGTCGGGAGTCGGCCCGGGGGAGTCGGCCAAGCCCTCCCCTGGGGCCCACGCGTCATTAATCAAGATGAGATGGAGAGTGGCCACAGTGATCGCCCGCCAGGCGGCGGGGCTGTTGCCACGACCCCATGACCAAGCCTGCGTCATCAGAAGCACGGCTACAGTAATCAGCGGCCGGCAAGACCCGCCCGCGGCGGACGCGGCCTGTTGGCTCCGTACCAGACCAATCGGCGGGCCCCAGCAGTCGGCGGAGAAGTCGGAGGTCGGAGGCACTAACGGCTGGGCCCGCGCCCAGTCGAATTACCATTGTACCCCTGGGGGGTAGGCCTATATAAACCCCCAGGGCACCCATGCAAGGGGTTGGATCCCGGTAGTTCTAGGCCATACCAGATAGAAGGAGAGAGCTAGCCTTGCCCTCTTCTACCACCAGAAACAGCTCAAGGAGCCACCATGTAAACACTTGGCCATAGTGATCATGCGGAGACCCTGCAGAGCAGCAGTAGGGGTATTATCTCCCCGGAGAGCCCCGAAGCTGGGTAACATTCACTGGCGTGCATGTCTTCGCCTCATCCCGTTTCCAGGCACCGGCGACGTTCTACTCGCCCACACCATGATAAGCCATCCGTTGGCATATGTCGCACCAAACCCCCGACATTTGGCGCCCACCGTGGGGCATGGTGCACCGCCGTCCGGAGATCTATTCTGGACGGGAACCCGTTTCCTCCCTGGCGAGCACAGCTAGCCAGGCACGCCAGGCGAAGTCTGCATCGACGCGCTGCGCGGCGTTGAGATCGCCTGCGCAGCCAGCTCCTTGGCTGAACTTGTCGGCGAGGTCCGCCTCTCCGACGAACCTGCGTCCGACGCAGGCGGGGGCGGCCCCGAAAACCTCCTCGCGGGCCTCCTCGATCAACTCCACGTTTCTGGCGAGCCTGCCGTAGACTTGGAGTCTGTAGGCTCCACCGACCCGATGCTGGTCGACTCCGACACCATGTCGATCGACGCATTCCCCACCAACGTGGTGGTCTACGACGAACCTCTCCCCCACGCAGAGAGCGACGGAAGCACCGTCACTGAGGTGCTAGTCATCAGTCATGACGAGTTCCCTGGCGGAGGAGCGCTCGACTCACTCGGCGCAGCGCTGCAAGACCTGACTGTGCCCATTCCGGAAGATGCTGACGCGGAGACGTTAGAAGCGCGCCGCCTTCAGCTCGTTGAAGGCGCGAAGAAGCTGGCCGGCATGAGACGCTTGCCAGAAGCTTACCAGCAGGAGATGGATCGCGCCATTGGCAGCTCGCCGGCCCCGGCAGGGCCCAGCCGCCTTGGCGCGGTCCAGCAGTGCGGCGTAGCCAACGCCAGCCTGTTTGGGGCTAGCCGCCCCGTGTACACTACACCGGCGGAGAACATCCGAGCCGCCCAGGCAGCGGCAGATGAGCTGGACAATTTTGAGGGCGAAGAACGCCGCCTCATGATGGAGCGAGTCCAGCGGCTCCTCGACGCGGCCGCCGCACAGAACGAGGCCGGCGGCCGCACGGAGGCACCGCAGCGGCCAAACGACGACCCGCGCCGAGATCAAGGCACGACGTCTCGGACGCCGACTGGTGGCGCCCGAGGAAGAAAGGACAAGGAGCCGGCTGTCAGCCACAGTCGGACTCGCATTACCATAGAGCGCGACCGAGATGGCTGCCCGAGAGCAGTGGAACGACGGGACGACTGTCCGCCTCCCCCTCCCCGCAAGGAGAGGCAAGTCTCCCCGCCGCCTGTTGACCATCCGACTCTCGGTGACCGCCTTGGCTGCCGAGAGGGAGTTGGAGAGAATGACGCCCGCCACCGGATCGACTGACTTCACCAGTCCCTGGCGCTGGAAGAAGAAGACGAGCTGGGTCCGCCTTGTTTCGGGCCCCGCATCCGGGACGAGCCCTTTCCCAGAGGGTTCATGCTCCTGAGATACACGCCCAAGTATACCGGCACCGTGAAGCCAGAAGACTGGCTAGTCGACTATTCCACGGCTGTTAGCATAGCAAACGGCAACAAGCGTGTCGCCGTAAAATACGTTCCGCTCATGCTCCAGGGCACGGCCCGGACATGGCTGAACAGCCTAAAGCCTTGCAGCATCAATAGCTGGGTCGACTTCACTGAAGCATTCATCCGCAACTTCACAGCACGTACAAGCGTCCTCCCAAGCCTCGTCAGCTCTCCTTGTGCGTGCAAGGTCCTGATGAGTCGACTCGCGACTACCTCACGCGTTGGGCTGAGCTCCGGAATTCCTGCGAGGGCGTGCACGAGGTGCAGGCCATCGAGTATTTCACAGCCGGCTGCCGAGAAGGCACCCTCCTCAAGCACAAGCTCCTCTACGATGAGCCAGAAACCCTCGACGAGTTGCTGATCATAGCGGACAAGTACGCCACAGCCGAGTCCTCCATGAAGGCGGAAATTCAAATCAGCACGACTGGCAAAGTAGCTCCTCAGGCTCCAAGAACTCCGGCGGTAGACACCGGCCGGCGACAACAGCAAGGTGACAACAAGCGCAAGGCCTCGCAGCCGGCCTCCGGCAGCCGGTAGGTCGCGACCGTTGAAGCCCAGCAGCCAGAAGAGCAGCCTCCGCCCAAGCGACAGAAAGGCAGCAAGCCGAACTGGTTGCCGGCCTTCTCCTATGAGCAGACCTTGGATGGACCTTGCAAGTTCCACAGCGGCGCGAAGCCGTCGAATCACACCACCCAGAAGTGCCACTGGCTCACCAGGATCGCCAAGGGAGACGGCCTCCTGCCACCCCCGCCTGCTGGGTAGCCGCCTCCGCCTCCGCCCCAGCAGCCGGCAGTCAGGCCAGTCAGCGCAGTACAAGACGAATACCATGAAGAGCATGGAGCTTATGTGGTGTTCACCAGTGTGGCTAATGATCGACGCAGCAGGCGGCTGCAGCGGCAAGAGGTGAACGCAGTAGCCTCAGAGACGCCAGAGTTCATGCACTGGTCTGAGAAGCCCATCAGCTGGAACAGGGCTAACCACCCAGCAGTGATGCCGAGTCCGGGCTCTTACGCTTTGGTCCTGGATGCCACCTTTGCCACGGACAAACGGGCCGCACGTTTCTCGCGAGTTCTGATAGACGGGGGCAGCAGCATCAATATCCTGTACAAAGACACCATGGAGAAGTTAGGAATCAAGCAAAGATAGCTTCAGAACAGCCGGACTGTGTTCCACGGCATTGTTCCTGGGCTTTCCTGCTCACCAATCGGCAAGATCCTGATTGACGTCCTCTTTGGGGACAAAGATCACTTCCGAAGAGAGTCTGTTTGGTTTGAGGTGGTGGACCTTGAGAGCCCGTACCATGCGCTACTTGGCCGACCCGCCTTGGCCAAGTTCATGGCGGTCCCCCACTACGCCTACCTCAAGATGAAGATGCCCAGTTCCAGGGGAATTCTGACTGTAGCCGGCGACTACCGGAAGTCGTCCGCTTGCGCGGCCAAGAGCAGTCGGCTGGCCGAGTCCCTGGTGATCGCAGCCGAGAAGCGACTGCTTGAACGAGTTGTGGCGATGGCCGGCAAGCAGCCGGAGATATCGCCCGACCCAAAGGAGTCGAAAGCCGAAGGTTCGTTCAAGCCGGCCAAAGAGACAAAGAAGATACCCTTGGATCCGGAGCACCCAGAGAGGTACGCCGTCGTAGGTGCAAACCTTAACAGCAAATAGGAAGGAGAGCTCGTCGATTTCCTCCGTGAGAATCAGGACATCTTCGCATGGTCTCCCAAAGACATGCCAGGTGTACCGACGGATTTCGCCGAGCACAAGTTACATGTCCGATCTGATGCAAAGCCGGTCAGGCAGCCCCTGCGCCGCTTATCAGAAGAAAAGAGAAGAGTTGTCAGAGAAGAGATAGCCCGACTCCTAGCAGCCGGCTTCATTATGGAAGTTTTCTTCCCGGAGTGGCTGGCAAATCCGGTCCTGGTGCTAAAGAAGAACAAGCAATGGCGAATGTGTATTGACTACATGAGCCTCAACAAGGCCTGCCCCAAGGACCCATTTGCTCTACCAAGAATTGACCAGGTGATAGACTCCACGGCCGGATGCGAGTTGTTGAGTTTCTTGGATGCATACTCAGGATATCACCAGATCAAGCTGAACCCGACTGACATATTGAAGACCGCCTTCATCACGCCGTTTGGAGCATTCTGCTACCTCACCATGACGTTCGGCTTAAGGAATGCTGGCGCCACCTTTCAGCATTGCATGCAGAAGTGCCTCCTCAAGCAGCTCGGCAGGAACGCCCACGTCTACGTAGATGATGTGGTGGTGAAGACGGAAAAGCGTGGAACACTGTTGGAAGACCTCAAGGAGACCTTTGAGAACCTACGCCAGTTCCAGATCAAGCTCAACCCCGAGAAGTGTGTCTTCGGAGTACCAGCCGGCCAGCTGCTAGGTTTCCTAGTCTCTGAACGTGGCATAGAATGCAACCCAGTAAAAATCAAGGCCATCGAGAGAATGGAGGTACCCAGCCGACTGTTGGATGTGCAGAAGTTCACCGGCTGCTTAGCATCCATCAGCCGATTCATCAGTCGGCTGGGCGAGAAAGCTCTCCCCTTATACCAACTCATGAAGAAGACCACTTTTTTCGAGTGGAAACATAAGGCGGATGAAGCTTTTCACCAGTTGAAGAAGATGCTGACTACTCCACCCGTCCTGGCGGCTCCGACTCCTAAGGAACCTATGCTCCTGTACATCGCTGCCACCAGTCGGGTAGTCAGCATAGTCATGGTAGTGGAGCGCAAGGAGGAAGGCAAGGCGCTGCCTGTCTAGAGACCAGTATATTACCTAAGCGAGGTACTGTCGACCTCCAAGCAGAACTACCCCCACTCTACCAGAAGATGTGCTATGGCGTACACTTTGCTGCCAAGAAATTGAAGCCTTATTTTCAAGAGCATCCAATCACGGTGGTCTGCATGGCTCCACTTGCCGAGATCATCGGTAGCCGAGATGCTTCTGGTCGAGTGGCCAAGTGGGCCATAGAGCTGGCTCCTTACACCATCTACTACCAGCCCCGCACCGCTATCAAATCACAAGCACTGGCCGACTTCCTCGTCGACTGGGCCGAGACCCAGTACCTGCCTCCAGCGCCTGACTCCACCCATTGGCGGATGCACTTCGACGGCTCCAAGATGCGCACCAGCTTGGGAGCCGGCGTCATCCCCACCTCTCCTAAAGGCGACAAGCTCAAATATGCACTGCAAATCCATTTTGCGGCCTCCAACAATGTTGCCGAGTACGAGGCGCTCATTCACGGGCACCGGCTTGCCAAAGAACTTGGCATCCGCCGGATCTTGTGTTACGGCGACTCGGACTTAGTGGTCCAGTAGTCATCTGGCGACTGGGACGCGAAAGACGCAAACATGGTGAGCTACCGTTTCCTCGTGCAACAACTCAGCGGGTATTTCGAAGGGTGCGAGTTCCTCCATGTGCCAAGAAACGACAACGACCAAGCAGACGCCTTGGCACGAATCGGCTCTACCCACCAAGCAATACCATCTGGCGTCGCCCTTCAATGCCTCCTCAAGCCGTCTGTCAAGCCTTCACCAGAATCAGACTCCATTTTTGTGCCGGCTCCTCCCGAAGACGGCGGATCCGACTCCAGAGCTCCGGCAGACGGAACGGGGACTTTGGCGGATGACTCCAAAGCCGCCACAGTCGAGCCCGGCCCGGGGACTGCGGTGGCGGACTCGAAGATTCCAGAACTCGGCCCAAGGACCACGCCAGTCGGCCTGGGGACTTCATCAACCCAGCAAGTGGCTGTTGACTCCAACTCGTCGCCTCCCAGCCCAGCTGCCCTCGTCCAAGTCGCAGTTCTGGTAGTCGAAGAAATAGCAGCACCCTCATGGGCCCAGCCCATCCTCAAATTCCTGGTGAACAAAGAGCTACCAACTGATGAAACCTCAGCTCGGCAAATACAACACCAAGCGGCAGCCTATACCATAATCAACAGAGAGCAGGTCAGGCGCAGCGTCACTCGTGTCTACCAGCACTGCGTAGAGCCAGAGCAAGGCCAGGCGATTCTCAAAGACATCCATCAAGGCGAATGCGGCCACCATGCGGCTTCAAGAGCACTCGTCGCCAAAGCCTTTCGGCACGGTTTCTTCTGGCCGACTGCCTTGGAAGAGGCCAAGGAGTTGGTCCAAATATGCAAAGGGTGCCAGAAGTTCAGCTCCAAGCCGCACCAGCCGGCTTCTGCACTCAAGACCATCCCCATTGCCTGGCCTTTCGCAGTTTGGGGTCTAGACATGGTGGGACAATTCAAGACAGCACGAGGTGGTTTAACTCACCTACTTGTCGCAGTGGACAAGTTCACCAAGTGGGTGGAAGCGAAGCCAATTAAGAAACTGAACGGTCCGACTGTCGTGACCTTCATCACCGATATCACAATTCGTTACGGCATACCACACAGCATCATCACCGACAACGTCAAATTTTTTGCCAAAGGCGCCTTGGCCCGTTTCTGTGCAACACAGGGCATCCGACTGGACCTAGCATCCGTCGCCCATCCGCAGTCAAACGGCCAAGTGGAGCGAGTAAATGGCCTCATCCTGTCCGGCATCAAGCCTCGGTTGATCGAGCCTTTGGAGCGCTCGGCTGGTTGCTGGCTCGACGAGCTGCCAGCCGTCCTCTAGAGTCTGCGCACGACTCCAAACAAGTCAACCGGCTTCACGCCCTTCTTCCTCGTCTACGGTGCCGAAGCCGTCATCCCAACGGACATAGAGTTTGACTCCCCACAAGTCACCATGTACACCGAGGAGGAAGCAGAAGAAGCACGACAAGACGGCATCGATCTGCTAGAAGAGGGCCGGCTGTTGGCACTCAGCCGGTCCAGCATCTACAAGCAGAGCCTGTGCCGATACCACAACAGGAAGGTCAGGCCAAGATCTTTCCAAGAAGGCGACCTTGTGCTCCGGCTGATCCAGCGAATAGCCGGCCAGCACAAGCTGTCGGCGCCTTGGGAAGGCCCTTTCATCATCAGCAAAGTACTGGGCAACGATTCCTACTACCTGATCGATGCTCAGAAGCCCCGAGCATGCAAGAGGGACGACTCCGGCAAGGAGACAGAGCGGCCATGGAATGCAAATCTCCTCCAAAGATTTTTACAGTTGATGCAGTATGTACCACGCTACCTTTTGTATTAAAGTACCAAGACTTCGGGCCCCCCGAGACGAGCTCGGGGACTGCCCTCTTTTGTCTGTATGATAAAAATTATGCCTACAAGTATGTTACTCTTTGTCATGCCGCTTGGCACCGGGCTCGACAAGTCGGCCCGGGGACTTGCCGCCTTGCACTATGAAATGCTTCATGCAGCCGGACAAATAGTGTGTAACACCTAAACCGTCTTCTGTCAGAAGCCGCAGCTCGCAGAGCGACTGTACGGTGGGCAGAGGTAAGGTAGAATGGGTGTTCGCATGAAAAATGGCTAAGGACTCAAAGCGTAAAACATAGCTCAAGACAATTTCCAGCCTTTCTCGCAAACCGACTCTCGGACAGTCGGATTGTCGTCTTCTATCCAACTTGCTCAAGCAATCTTGAAATCGGCTAAGTACTTGCTTTCCCAAAGTAGCCTAGCACTTGATCCAGCAACAAGTCCGCAGAGCGGCTGTCCGATTGGCAAGGCAGGCAACTAAGAGAAAGCGGCAAAGGAAAAAAGCCAAAAGAACAATGGGCAAGAAAAGATAGATATGTATATTTACATAACATAGGCCCATTGGCCGAATTGTCGAGTAGAGGTTCAAAATACACCCCGCGGGTGGAATTGTGCGAATTAACAAGTTCTTCAAAGACTGCTGAAGCAGATAAAATAAAAGATACAGTGGCAGCTTAGGAGGCAGCAGACGGATTCAGAGGGTCGGAGGAGGTGCCAGCGTCAGGCGTCGGGGCAGCCGGCTGGCTAGTCTCGGCTTGATCACCTCCGGCGGCAGTCGACTCGGTCGCACATGGCTCGTTGCTGGAGGCGCGGTCGGGCTGAGGCTGGCCGTCTGCTCCGTCTTCTTGTGCCTCCGCCTTGCCTCCATCCTCCGCTTCATCCTCCTCCTCGACGCTGGAGCCAATCACCTCCGCCGAGTCTTCGCCGTAGTTTTGGTTCATCCCAAACCACTCCGGTGGTACCTCCTCACCGTCTTCAGACCGCTCGGGGACGAAGATGCTGGTGTCGGTGTACTCGGCGATCGCCGCAGCATGTTTGACGAGGGCGTCTTCCACAGCCGCCAGCTCCGGCTGGACCTCTGACCGAAGCGTGGCCAACCGGTCTAGATCCAGCCCCGGGTACCACGCCTTGACGAACTCCAAGGCCCGGCGCGCTCCAGCCCGGGCCGAAGAGCCCTTGCAAGCCTCAAGACGACCAGCCGCGACCTCCAGCCAGTTGGCTGTCAGGCTGGGGGTGCGCGGAGCCTGCATATCCGGCCAATGGGTGGCAATCGCCTGGGCACCGACGCGCTGGAGCCGGCGCAGCATCCGGTGAGCCGGCTGGAGGCGAGCCTCGATGCTCAGGATGTGCTTGTCAAGAGTTCGGGGGGCATCGGCGGCGATCTCTGCGCCCTCTGACTCTCACGGTCGGCCTCGATGGCTTGGATGGCGGCCTGCGACTGCCTAGGGAAGAAGTCTGCAAAGATGCGAAGAAACGAAGAAGCTAGTCAAAATCCAGGAGTCAGCACGGTTTAAATCAGCAGCTCGAGGAAAGAAAATAAAGAGACTCACCATCAACAATGTCTTCAATCTCGTGTAAGCCGGAGGACAACAGCGCCTCCTTGTCAGACCAGGAGGAG
This sequence comes from Triticum urartu, assembly GCF_003073215.2. Taxonomy (NCBI): domain Eukaryota; kingdom Viridiplantae; phylum Streptophyta; class Magnoliopsida; order Poales; family Poaceae; genus Triticum; species Triticum urartu. The sequence goes on along the minus strand of NC_053027.1, from coordinate 200,162,525 downwards.
CGCTCGCTTGGAAACTCGGCCAAGAGGGCGGTTTTCGTCTCCTCCGCCTCCCTCTGTGACTTCACAAGCAGCTCCTTCTGCTCTGCCAACTGAGTGGCCAGCAGATCGCACTCTGTGGCGAGCCTGCTGCACTCCTCCCCTTTGGCACACAGGGCGGAGTTGGCTTCGCTCAGCTGCTGTTGAAGAGTAGCGTTGGCTCCTGAAGAAAAGGAAGAAAGATAACAGTCGTCAATAAAGTAGGTCGCCTGGAGATCCGGCCCGACTTCTCAGCAGTCGGCCCGAATCTTGGGGACTACATCCTGCGGGTGCGCCAGCACGCCCCCGCAGAGAAGAAAAAAGGACTTACTCCGGCTCTCCGCCAAGTCGGCGGTCCGCTTGCCCAGCTCTTCAACGTTACGGTTGAAGGCAGTGACGCAGAGGTTTTGGTAATCCTGCGACAAGCATTTCAGACAAAGTTAGTACCCAGAAGTTCATCAATTGGAGTTTCGGGCCGCCTGCTCAGCAGCCGGCCCAAAACTCGGGGACTACACCCAGTGGGTGCGTTGGCGCGCCTCCACAAAGAGGAGCAAGAAAACAAAGACCAAAGGAAAAAACATACACGGACGGCTGCCCGTGACGCTAGGAACGCCTTGGTGCAACTCTGGAGAGCGTCGCCCTCAGCACGGAGCTTCGCCTGGACGTCCAGGAGCGCCTAGTTTAGCGGCCCTATGCCGCCTCCTCGCACCCACCCAACAGGTGCGGCGCTTGTCGCTTCAGCGTCTGGGGCCGCCGAGCTGGCGGTGCCGGCTTCCAGGGGGCGGGGTGCCGAAGTCGTCTTCTCCAGACGACGGCGCGTGGGCGAGCCGACTTGGAGGAGTAGCCTCGCCACGGCCTCGTCTTCGGTCGGCGGCACCGAAGGGTCCGCTGGCTGCTCGCCTTGCGCGCCTTTAGACGGCGGCGGAGGCGGCGGCGGAACGTTCGCGTCCGGAGTAGAGGGGTCACCGCCTTCCCTCTCCTCAACGAGGTTCTCCCCACCGGCTTCTCCAGTTGGCCCCGTGAACTCCGGAGGCGGCGGCGCAGAGTTCAGCGGGGTGACGAGCAAGGCCGACTGGCGGCGTGCGGCTTCCTCAGCCTGCTGCTTCGCCGCGGCGGCGGCTTCGGCCTCCGCTTGTTTTTTCTTAGCGGAGGCCTCCGCCCTGTCGGCCTCGGCCTTCTCCAGGCGGAGGGCCTCTTCTTTGTTGCGCCTCTCCTGCGCATTCCGCTCCGTCGCCTCCCGGAGGTCAGCAGCAGGGTCAATCCGCCGAGTGGTGGCAGACATCCCCGCTGACCCCATGACGAAGGCGGCGACCCGCTCAAGAGAGAGGGGAGCCCTGAAGAAAGTGGGGCAAGCAGAGACTCAGACAAATCACGAAGAAAGAATAAAACTTTGAAGACAGAATACTTACGCGGAGACCAACGATGGCTTCTTCACTTCCTTACGGAAGCGGATGGCCTTCACGGCTGCCTCGTCCCGCCGGGTCGCCGCAGCCGAGCCCTTGGGCTTCTTTGGCCGACTGCCGAACAAGGTCGGCACGGCCTTGCGCTTCTTCCCGCCGCCTGGAGCGCCCGGCACGGCAGAAGAGCCCGCGCCAGGCTGGCTGGCTCCTGGCTGATGGCGAGGGGCGACTTCTCCCTCGGTGCTGTCTTCAGGCCAGTCGACGAAGGTAGCCGAAGGCCTGAAGTCGCCTGCTGTCACTCCTCCTCCCTCGGAGTCGTCTTCCAGAGCCGCCGCCCCCAGATCGGGGTCGTCGACGTCGCTCTCCGCCCGGTCGGCGACGAACTCACGGGCCGGCCCCAAGGTGCGGGCTGGTGGGTGAAGAAGGGGATTCTAACCAAAGCCGACTGGTCAAAGCAAAACTTGGCAAGAAGAAGACAATCTAAAGAAAGAAAAGAAAGGCGACTCACCACGGGTGGGGGGTTGGTGCGGGAGTACGGCTCCTTGCCGAATCACCAGTCCTCCAGGAGCCTGCTGTCCGAGAGGTAGTTCACCATGAAGGCCACCTCTTCGTGAGGCATGTCCTTGGTGCACATCCGACTCGGGTCGCGGTGCCCACTCATCTGGCATATCATGTGAGGGCGGCCTTGGAGTGGGAGAACTCGGCGCGAGACGAAGGCGGCCAGCAGGTCCGGACCAGTCAGACCCTCCGACTGCGTCAGCACTCGGAGTCGCGTGATGGCGCCGGCTCCCGCAGGCGTCAGCGACCTAGCCCGGTACGACCAGTTGGGCAGTCTCCCAGCCAGCGGGCCGGCTTCAAAAGCCAGCAGATTGACCCAGTCACCCCTTGTGGCGACGTTCCTGACGTAGAAGTAGGATCTCTGCCACATCTTCACCGACTTTATCAGCGAGATGGAGGGGAAGGGGTTGTCGGCTCCTGACCTTCGCACGGCGATGAAGGCGCCGCATTGAGTCGGCACGCCTGCGGCCTGGGTGCCGAGCTTGGAGAAGAATAACTCCCCCCAGAGCTCGAGGGTGGGGAGGACTCCGAGGAAGCCTTCGCACAAGGCCACGAAGGCGGACAGCAGCACCACTATGTTGGGGGTGAGGTGGTGCGGCTAGAGGCCGTAGAACTCCAAGAAAGACCGGAAAAAGCTGCTCGCCGGCAGCCCCAGCCCGCGCAGGCAGTGCGAGCAGAAGATGACCCGCTCGCCCTCCTGTGGGGCGGGGGAAATCTCCCCCTCCGGCGCAAGACGCACCTGCACGCGATCCTCGCCGGGAAGCCGACGGGTCCGGCGAAGGAACTCAATGTGGTCTTCATGAACCTCAGAACCGTCCCAGGTGCCGGAACGCACTGGGGGAGGCGCGGCACCGGAGGAAGAACTCATCGCGAGCTGTCGCCACAGCGTTCGCCGGAGCTTGGACGTGCGGCGGAGTGAAGAAGAGAAGAGGAAGGAGGAGTGCGAGGAGCGGCAAGGAGGAAGAGAACGAGGAGTAGTGGGAAGGAGGGGCGCGTGTGCTCCCCTCTTCCCCCTACTTATAGCCCTGTGGGCTGCGAAGCCGAGGGGGCGGACGTGGGGATTTACTGCGCCCACGACCCCCACGATCCACGTAAAGTTACTGCACGCAGTAACTCCACGGGAATCCCAACCGTCCACCGGGGCCGCAACGGATCCGTTCGGGCGCCGAGGCACGGTAGTGGCGGGCCCCGCCTGTGGGCCTGTCCCGTCGCACACGTGGGCTGGCAGGATGGCCTAGCCATGTGCCCTCGCGTGATAGGGCAAGAACGGGCGGCGTCCTGGAGGCTTAGCTAGCACACCACTTAAAATCCCGCCGCGACGTTCGAAATACCGAGCAAGTCGAAATTGAGTGAAGTCCGAGTTGAGCAAGTCCGACTCCTTCCAGACGGCCCGGCAGAAGTCAATCAAGACCATGTGTTGAGCACCCAGAAAGAGAAACTGCTGAGACTTCTCGGTCGATCGTCCGTGGAGCCTCACCAGCTTCGGGGACTACTGTCGGAGTAATGGGCCACGGGTAGGCCAACCCGAGTCCGTAACCTTTCAAGACATCGGGGCAGGCTGCGCCCCTCAAGAACCCAGGGTGAAGAGCCGTCTCCTGAGGAGTCGACAGCAGGGCAGCCGACTGCCCGCTCACGGCCGAGTTCCAGGGATGACTTCCACAGAAGCCGGCTTTGGGGAGTCGGCCGGCGACTCCAGCAAACCCATGACCTCATCAAAGGGGACGGGGCAGAGGCGTGGCTACAGTGAAGCCCACTCCCACCCCTTACCAAGGGCAGGCATGGCCACAGCACGCCGTACCCGGGAAGATCTCCGTGCGGTGTGGCACTGTTGCCCGGCCGGCCCTGACATCAGCACCACAGTACCAAGTCCTGCACCCATGATGGCTTGTTTGTATGGCCTGGAGGCAGCGGGGCCCACCAGTCAGCGAGACCTCGGGAGACGGCGGGAGAACCGCCAGTCGGACCCGTCGGGAGTCGGCCCGAGGGAGTCGGCCGAGCCCACCCCCGGGGCCCACGCGCCATTAATCAAGATGAGATGGGGAGTGGCCACATTGATCGCCTACCAAGCAGTGGGGCTGTTGCCACGACCCCATGACCAAGCCTGCGTCATCAGAAGCACGGCTACAGTAATCAGCGGCCGGCAAGACCCGCCCGCGGCGGACGCGGCCTGTCGGCTCCGTACCAGACCAATCGGCGGGGCCCAGCAGTCGGCGGAGAAGTCGGAGGTCGGAGGCACTGACGGTTGGGCCCGCGCCCAGTCAAATTACCATTGTACCCCTGGGGGGTAGGCCTATATAAACCCCCCAGGGCACCCATGCAAGGGGTTGGATCCCGGTAGTTCTAGACCATACCAGATAGAAGGAGAGAGCTAGCCTTGCCCTCTTCTACCACCAGAAACAGCTCAAGGAGCCACCGTGTAAACACTTGGCCATAGTGATCATGCGGAGACCCCGCAGAGCAGCAGTAGGGGTATTATCTCCCCGGAGAGCCCCGAAGCTGGGTAAGATTCACCCGCGTGCATGTCTTCGCCTCATCCCGTTTCCAGGCACCGGCGACGTTCTACTCGCCCCCACCATGATAAGCCATCCGTTGGCATATGTCGCACCAAACCCCCGATACCATTTGTTAGAAGCAACTCCACTACCACCCCCTCCAACACTCTAGCTCTGTCTCTCTCCCAACCTTATTCCTCTCCTGCACATATGCATGGATGCTGATCGATCTCCCTTAATACTTGAGGCAGATCGATCTCCTTAATACATGAGGTAGGCCTCTCTCCTCCTCCACACATATACCAGCCATTGTACCTCTATAGTTAATTGGGCCTCCCTCTTCACCCACCACACACCGATAGTCGAGCGCTGCAGGTAGGTATCCATGCCACAGAGACAAACTGCACATGTCCCATCTCACGTTCCAGTAGGCCAGCCACTCTATATCTTTGACATGGGCACACACAAATTCGATGGCACTCTTTATCGATCGCGCGCGCACACACACACACATCATCCCTCTCTTCGATTCTATGCAGTGGAGGAGCTTAGTGGAGATGAAGCTGGGCCATCGCCCTCCCCCCCCCTACCCAGGAGATTTGTTCATATGCCCATATATTCATAGAAATCTAGCCTAAACCTGATGTTAGTTGCCCCCAGCCCATTTGCCCCTCCTAAGATGTGTCCCAAGCTCCACCACTGATTCTATGGACACCTCAAGCCGATGATACCTCCACTCTCTTCTCGTGGATCGCCCCCTCTATATATATGTTATATCCAGGACTCTATTTCACACACATTGCATATGTTACATTTTTTGATTGACCCCCCCCAAAACTCTCAAGAACCCACATACTATATCTCTCTAGGTTTGTATCTCTCTCACACAACCCCACGTAGGTGGTGTACATATACAAGAAGAGAATAGGTGCACCATGCACGTACTCACGCTTCGTGCCCAGCCACACCCGCGCGGGTAGACGGTGGAGCTCATTTCTTTATGAAATGGCAGCCCACGTGCTAATTTGAACGCCTATAGCGGTTGTTTACCTAGGGAGGTCGTGTACCACGCGTGCACGAAACAAAGTTCAACTTGACGCGTTGCCGCGTTATTTTTAAATAAAACTATATCGCTCAATGGCACGTACACAGAATATAAAATGATTTTTATGGAGAAAAAGGTAGTCCGCTCACTATATACAATGGAGCCTGCCTTCCTGGTTTGTCGCTCTTCAGAGTATCTCACACAAGGCTGCGGTGGCCTCTCTCTCTCTCACCATTGGTCACTGATTCGGCCACATCCCGTCCGCCGGAGGAAAGGGAGTGCGGTGGCCTCTCTCTCTCACCGTTGGTCACTGATCCGGCCACATCCCGTCCGCCGGGGGAAAGGGAGGAAGTGCATCGTTTCTCCGTTCGACAGCGCCGAGGCAGCATGTCCCGATCTGCGGTACACGCCGTTCTCTCTGACCAAGATCCGGTGCGGCAGGGCCTATGCCACCTGCTCGCAGATTCCGCCCGCCGCCGCTCACCTAGTTACATCCCGACGACCTCCAGGTATCCCCTCCGGCCTTGCTCCACTGACTGTCTTCCCACGTCACTGCATGTGGATCTTCCATAGTTCTTTGCCCAAAACATAGCTCGTACGGCGTACTTTCCATATTGCATTCTCGTCCTCACACCGTTTTAGACAAACACAACCGTGTTGTTATCTTCCCTTAGGACAAGGAATATGCTTCTTTTTTGTCGTCGCATGTGTCATCAACTATTATTGGCCAGTAATTGTATCCTTTCTACCTCTTTTTTGCAAACAGGGCTATCCATTTCACCTCGTTGCTATTGTGACCTTTTGGTGAAGTGCACAAATCACTTTTTTCATAAGAGTGTTTTGTGCGGTTGTACTAAAATGTCACACGGGCAACGTCTCTACATTTCAGTGCGACTGCAGAAAGGGAGATTGGTTTTGCTCTATCCTCCTCATCCAACTCTGAGCCTAATCTTCTCCAACTAGTTAGTCTTAAGAGAGACTGCAAAGGTGACTGGCTTCTATTTGTGTGTTTATTGTTTCATCAGCAGTCCTCTATTATTGTAATCACACTTAATATCTTTGGAACAGGGATGCTCAGCTCTATTTTAGTGGAGCTGCACAAAATGATCCGAATGTTGCATGCTCCAGACACCTACTTTTTTCCCAACATGCCTTGTTGATTTAGACAGAGCTGCGGGACGTTGCTGCCAATGAAAGCACGGATCAATTTTAATTTAACACCTCTCACAACTCTGTCTTCAGTTGTGATGTAACTATTAGCTCTGTTCTGCTAATAATTGACATGCATTAGCAAGGAAGTTAGTTTTTTATTGTTTCCAAAAGAGCACCGATGGCAAGACACGTGAAACAAAAGCTAAAAGCTCACACCATTGTACAATTTCATGTCGCTAGAAAATTATTTGTATAGTACGTCAATTATGTAAACAAATGATGGAAGCTTGATAGCATTGCCAGAAGCCTCTTCATCATTCGGTTCCATGTGCCATGCACAAAATTATACTCCTTCGTTTCTAAATATTTTTCTTTTTACAAATTTCAAACGGGCATATTTTAGAGTGTAGATTCACTCATTTTGCTTCGTATGTGTACTCCCTCCGTTCCTAAATATTCTATTCGTCTTTCTAGAGATTTCAACAAGTGACTACATACGGAGCAAAATGAGTGAATCCACACTCTAGAATATGTCTATATACATCCGTATGTGCCATTCCATTTGAAATCTCTAAAAAGACAAATATTTGAGTAGTCACTTGTTGAAATCTCTAGAAAGACAAATACTCCGGAGTATATTTAAGAACCGAGGGGGTAGTGCACAACCACATGGGAGACTCAGCCCGGTCGTTGCGCCGCATTAATAGTGAGTAATGAGCAGTCAAATCATAAGCCCCACCTTTCCCACTGTAAGTTGCTCTGAAGAAGCAACCATCCATACGCTCTTCTTTGAATCCGCTCATACTAGTCCATCTGTCACTGTTTATACAGCGTGCTTCAGAAAAAAGAAAAAAATCTGTGGGACCAAGGCGACTAGCGATCGGCCTGAAAAATAGCATTGGTAGTTATAGCATGGTGTCTATTACTAGAGGGAATAATGCGTACACACATGCATGCAGTGCTTCCACCCCGGGTACACACATGCATGCACTTACTCCACTCCATAGTAGTACAGTACATGGAGATAAAATTGTGGACTTGATTGTGGTTACCACGCCCTAATTAATTGAGCATTAAACCAAACGCGTCTAAAGTCTCTCTGGTGGTGGAAATGCATTGAGAGAAATGCATCATAATGAAGCGCGCCCTGTAAACTGTGATGGAGGGAGGAGTAGTATGAAGGTGCAAAGCCAAGTACGTGTATGGCCAGTCGGTCAACGCACGTCCTCTTGGCATATCACTGACATGTGGGACAGGAGTGTGAGCAAACTGATCTCAATTGACGGCAAAGAGCCAACACGTCGTTCCTTGAGAGAGACGAGGAGAGAGAACACACAGACGGGCTCGCACAGAGGCCAAGGTATATTCGAGCATGGTTGGTTGATCGATATCATTCATTACATGTTGGGCTGTCGTTTTCCGCCCTTCTCTGGAATAAATGTGTACTTTATCAGAGATAAAAAACAAGAGTGCAGGCGCTCCACCATGTGGTTCTTCGTACTACTGCGCTTGGCTCTTCGCCTCTTCGTGAAGTCGAACAATGATGGTACTCCGCATGTTGGGTACTACAGTGTATGCCTCTCACAATCTGACACCGAATGGACCGATGCATGTCCACCAAGGGTAGGTTGCATTAGTCAAAAGGCGTAAGCGAGCTTCACCTTGTCCTGCAAGCTTCTCCTCGTTCTGCGAGTTGATGGGACACACCAAAAAGTAGTGCTAGTCCATACTCCCTCCTTTCCGGTTAAGCTCTATGGCTTCGAAACTACTACGCAGACGATACTTGTTCGGACGAAAGCTGGACGATGGTGAATCCATTGGCATGTCGTACTTTGCTCATAGGAATGGACGGCTTGATTACCACTGTCGTGCAAGAATCGTGCACCATGAGTCATCTGCATAGCAGCGCTCATATGGCTTAATATTTTTTGCGGGTAAATGAGAGAGCTTTATTCATATATAAGCATTCTTAGGACGATCAGCCAAGACACTGGTCACTAGGAAGTGAGGTACCCTGCAAAAAAAGAAGTAGGAAGCGAGGTGTTTCATCAAGCCAGCTCTCGGCCACATTCAAAGTGCAGCAAGCACGTTTCGCACGAAGATGCGTCGCAAGTTTGCTGACCTGTTTACATGCTGAATAACAAAAAAAGAGGAAATATTACCGAGCGCTACTATTTGTAACAGGATATGAGCCAGAATTAAGCGAGAATTGTGGCGAGTGTTCCATGCAATCAACTTCCATTATCACATGCGAGAACCCTCGAAGAGAACCAAATGTTTTGAAGATTGCTTTATCATATTTTAAAATTATAATAAGAGTGCAGACGCTCCTCCATCTGGTTCCTAGTACTAGTATAGTACATACCTTTATAGACTATAGTAGTAGTACTTGTAAACTTTGCGCTTGGCTGTTCGCCTATTCGGGAATTCGAACAATAATAGCACTAGTAGTAGTATAGTGTATGCTTCTGGCAATCTGACACTGAATTAACTGTTGCATGTCCACCGCCTGAGCGAGGGAGAGCTTGCATTAGTCAAAAGTTTCTCCTTGTCCTACGAGCCACCGTGCGCAAGCTTCTACCGTCCTGCAACCTTCTCCTCGTTCGGCAAGTTGACGGGACACAACAAAGTAATGCTAGTCCATACTGCCTCCTCTCCGGTTAATATGGCTTAATTTCAAACGAGATAAATACACTGTCTGTCACTGTATATTTGTAAAAATACGGTCAATGGACTTCATAATACGCTCATTGCGATCAATATATATATATATTCCGGTGTTTATACGGTCACTAGCTCACCCTGACTGAGTATGTGTGTGCATGCACGTGTAGGTTGAGCACTTGAGCGTGACCGTGCGTGTTCCGTCGTGTTCTCGGACATGCATGCATTAGGGCGTCGCGCGCGTTTTTGTGTCCATGTGTACGTGTGACTGTTGCATACACGTAGGGGGAGTACGTGTAGGGGCCACTAAAGAGCAGTCAAATCACACAGTAAGTTAGTCGGAAGAAGCAACCATCATTTCACTCTTGAATGACACGTACGCAATATAAAATGGTTGATATGGAGAGAAAAAGAAAACCACTATATATACACTAGCAGGAGCCTAAGCTACAAGCCTGCTTGCTTAGGTTGCTCTCTTCACAAGCATAGAACAACAAGCCTGATCTCGCAGCTGGGGGAAGGGAACAATGTTCTGCGTAGATGCGGTCGACATCGGTGAGGGAGAAACCCCACAGTCAGTGCGTCCCAATCGGGGGTCACCGCGGTATGGGCCGATGCCACGTCCCAACCGCCCTTCTAGCTACAGCCCGATGTCCTAGGTAGTCCATCTTCCTTTTGGAGCCGGCTTGCTTCACTGCCATAGCTGCATCTCCATGTCGATCTTTCTCTACTTCTACCGGCTTCTACTTGTGATGAGTTTATGTCTCATGAACTAGTGCCAGTACTATTATTCTAATCACACTTCTTCAATATCTTTGCCATCAGGGATGCTCAGGTCGATTTTAGTGGAACTGCACAAAATCATCGTATGATCCGAGGGTGCCAGCTGTATTTCCTTCGATGGGTTCTACCTGGCCAGGAAATTAAATCATATTTAGGGTTTAGGGTTTAAGTCGTAGTGACACCATCAGTAGTTTTTCTTTCGTACACGCTGTCACAACTTTTTTCTTTAGTTGTGACGTAAATATTGGCTATGATCTGTGAATCATTGAGATGCATCAGCATGCGTGTTAGTTTTCCTTTGTATTTGATGGAATGTTGTAACGGGGCAACCTTTGAATAGGAATGAAAATGGAGTGGAAAGTTTCCGTTTTTCCGAAGAAAAAATAGAAACGGAGAGAAACCAACGTTTCGTTTCGTTGGATCGTGCCATCGAGCAAAACCAATGTTTAAATCACGTCTGCCGTGTTCGTATTGCACCCTCCTCCACGGCTCGACCCCACATGGTCGCTCGGCATGCCACTCACCGCAAACCGAGTATACGATAACTTTCCTGCCTGCTTGTCGATGGATCGCGCCATGGAGTACTAGCACTACTAGAAGAGATTGATGAGTTGGGGGAGGACATCTAGGTGTAGCACGGACTCCCAAGAACTTTTTACATGCATGTTGTAGCCGGCTATTGCGACCTTTGAACGCGGAGCAGCCGCATGCACCCGAAAGTGGCACGGGAGACGCTCTCTTGGCCGGCGCGCCGCTTCAATGCTGGCGCCAGTGAAAGGTCGCGTCCGCTCTGGCCGAGCATGAATGCGGCACTAACCGTTTCGGGCGGGAAGCACGCGCCGGTGATGAAGAGGGTTCGGGTTGGTCAGGACCGGCCGTGGCAGCGTCCGGACGTGCGCAAACAAGAGATGATGTATGTTAATATTGTTGCGTATATAATTAACAACGTAAATAATGTGTCAGTTGGACAAATACGATTGGAGATGGAGATGGAAATGGAATTTTACGTAAACACGGATATGCATGTCTATGTCTATGTGTGTGTGCGCGACGACTCTCGCGACCTGGAAGCGGGGGCGTGTTTTTGATCGAGTTTTCTTTCTTGGTACGTTAGAAAATTAGTTTGTCTAATTCACATCTAGATGTTATTTAAAGATATCACATCTAAGCTCCCACAAGTACATAATGTAGCAACAAGAAACAAAAAAACTAGGAAAAATAGACCACAAACAGAGTGGACATCAACTTAGGGTTTGCACTCTCCACACGCTCGCCGCACTACATATATGGTACATGTTGGAGGCTCAACGTTCATTTGCTAGGGTTTGCTATATTCACAGTCTCTCACCCTCTCTTCACTAGGTCTAAACAAGACTGCGTTGGCCTCTTGTCTCTCTCTCCCCCTTCAGCTGGTGAAGGAGGCGTCTGTATCCCGTCGCACCGGGAAGGGGAGGAGGTGCAGCGTTCACTCTATCGCCTTCGGTAAGGGAGGCAATCCACTGCCGGCTGCGCTATTCTCTTTCACCCAGCACCTGTGCGAGAAGGCCACCGACCCCTTCTTCCTCGCTGCCGTACGTAGTGTGGGCAGATCCGGCCTCCCACCGCACGCCTTGCCACATCCCGACGACCCTAAGGTATAAGTTTCTTTGAAACCGTCGTTGCTCTAGCTGCATGTGGATCTTTTTCGATCTGTAGTCGAATCTAGGTCTTGGTTCAAAGATGAAAGAATGGTGCGGTGGGCTGGAGCAAGAATCTAGGATGTGGTTCAATGAGGAAAGGAGGGGCGGAAAGTAGTATAGACTGGCTATCAAGCCGCTTTGTAGGTCGAAAAGGGAAAAGGGGGGTAACCCAGTACACACATCTGTAAGGAACCGATCTCTTTTTTGAAAAGGGAAAGAAACTGGGGGGTCGGGTAGTTTGTGCAGGACTAGATTTGCTGCCCTCACATAGGAAGAAGGTTCAAAGAGAACAAATATGGGACTAGCGCATATATGCTACTTGGCTACATACTCTGCATCACCCATTTATACGTGTGGACGCACATGGTGCTGGCATGTCCCATATAGCTATTTTGCTGTTGTTAATCTAAGAATGCCGCCGGAATATTGAAGCAATGCCACTGTTAAAAGTAAATTACATTTTTTAACGAATGTTGTTTCAAGAAAATGTCTCTGTTAATATGAATCAATGCAACCGTTTTAGAAATGCTATTGTCCTACTTTGTTTTCCATCCAAGATAAGTTAGATGCTTCTTTCTGTCACCGTTTGTTTCATCCTCCTTTATCGGCAAGTAATTTTTTCCTTTTTTGCCTCTGTTAAAACAGGGGTATCGATTCAACTTGTTGCTATTGCGACATTTTGCTTCGCTACTCGAAACACTTATGTTTTAAGAGTGTTTTGTGCAGTTCAACTTGAATGTCACATCGGTGACTTTGCTTAATTTTGGTGGAACTGCACAAAAGGAGATCGAGATTTGTTTCCAGTCTTCGTATCGATTCAACTTGTTGCTATTGCGACATTTTGCTTTGCTATGCGAAACACTTTGCTTGATTTCAGTGCAACTGCACAAAACGAGATTGGATTTCCTATTCATGTTGGCAGATTCGTATTTTATCTTGTTCGTCTCATGAAAGGTCAGTACAGTTGTAAAACCCTCGATGCGATTATATCTCCCACGTGTCGAGGCACGACTTAGAGGCATAATCGCATTGAAGGCATATGTTGCAAGTTAGGCAATCTTCACAACATCCCATGTAATATAGATAATAAAAGGGGTGATAACATAGTTGGCTTACACTCGCCACGTCAATCAAGTACATAAATAACATTACATCATCCAAACACTCATGGCCTGACTACGGCGCCAAAATAAAAGATAACCCAACATGCGACACGGTCCCGATCACCCCCAACTGGGCACCACTACTGATCATCAGCAAAGGAAACATAGTAACGTTGAGAGTCTTCGTCGAACTCCCACTTGAGCTCAAGCGCGTCTCCTGGAGCGGAATCATCAGGCCCTGCGTCTGGTGTAATAGTAATCTGTGAGCCACAGGGACTCAGCAATCTCGCACCCTCGCGATCAAGACTATTTAAGCTTGTAGGTAAGGCAAGGTAAGTATATGTGGAGCTACAGCAAGCGACTAGCAAATATGGTGGCTATCTTGTACGCAAAAGAGAGCGAGAAGAGGAGGCAAAGCGTGAGCGAGAAACTAGAGAACAACCTGCGCAAACATTACTCCAACACCGTGTCCACTTCCCGGACTCCGCCGAGAAGAGGCCATCATGGTAACACACTCAGTTGATTCGTTTTAGTTAAGTTAAGGTTCTAGTTATCTACAACCGGACATTAACAAATTCACATCTGCCCATAACTGCGGGCATGGCTTTCGAAAGTTCAAATCCCTGCAGGGGAGTCCCAACTTAGCCCATGACAAGATCGCACGGTCAACGAAGGAATAGACCTCCTCCCAAGACGTTGCGATCAGACTCGGTATCTCGGTTCTTCAAGACACTTCGACAGGTTAAAACAAGACTAGCAACACCGCCCGAATGTGCCGACAAATCCCGATAGGAGCTGCACATACCTCTTTCTCAGGGCACACTCAGATTGTCCTAGGTACGAGTAGGCCAGCCCAGAGTTGCCCCTGGTGGCCACCGACAGCTGACAGGTGGACCAACACTCAGAGGAGCACTGGCCCGGGGGGGTTAAAATAAGATGACCCTCGGGCTCCGGGAACCCAAGGGAAAAGAGGCTAGGTGGCAAATGGTAAAACCAAGGTTGGGCATTGCTGGAAAAGCTTTAATCAAGGCGAACTATCAAGGGGTTCCCATTATAACACAACCGCGTAAGGAACGCAAAATCCGGGAACATAACACTGATATGACGGAAACTAGGGCGACAAGAGTGGAACAAAACACTAGGCGAGAGGCCGAGCCTTCCACCCTTTACCAAGTATATAGATGCATTAAGATAACATGGCAATATAATGATATCCCAACAAGTAAATAAATGTTCCAACAAGGAACGGCCTCCAATCTTCACCTGCAACTAGCAACGCTATAAGAGGGGCTGAGCAAAGCGGTAACATAGCCAATCAACGGTTTGCTAGGACATGGAGGGTTAGAGGTTTGACATGGCAATTTGGGAGGCTTGAAAGCAAGTGGTAGGCATCGTAGCATTGGCATAGCAAAAGAGCGAGCAAACTAGCAAAGCAAAGATAGTAGTGATTTCGAGGGTATGATCATCTTGCCTGCAAAGTTGTCAGAGTTGACTGGATCCTCGAAAGCAAACTCAATGGGCTCCTCATTAGCGAACTCGTCTCCCGGCTCTACCCAAACAAGAGAAACAAACAACAAGGGCACAATCAACCACGTGCAAGGATCAAACGATATGATGCAATGATGATATGATATGCGGGATGTGATGCGGGGTGCAAAATGCAAGATATGATAGGAAATGCAATAACCTTGACTCAACTTGGAAATCCAAGTGTTCCACTGGAAAGATGAGATGAAATCGCTTGAAAACGATATAAAGAACATTGGAATCGGAGTTACGGTTTGGAAATGGCAAGCGATTCAAATATGACACCGGTCTACGATTTACAGCAAGTAGCCATCTAAATGCAATGAGATGAACAAGCTACAACACCCAAACATGGCAACAAAATACATGGCAGGGATGCATACAAGATGCTTGACAACAGTCTAGCACTAAGCTACGGCCAATTCATCCATTAACAGGTTCAAACAAGCATGGCAAAAATTGCATATGACAAACAGATTTCAGACTTAGTGAAATTAACACTTGTCTGGAATTTCAGATCAGGTAGCACACTTCGGAGCAACAAAAACTACATGCTACAGGACCTGAACATGGAAAAGTAAAGCATGGCATGGATCTACTCAAAGAGCTTAACAAAAGTCCCTTAGTGACCTTGAGCCAAAAGGGATCAGAAAATACAATTGCAAGCATGTGAACATGGCAAAAACATAATCAGTTCTCACACTTAGTGAAAACTGGCACATGCTGAAATATAACTCAAGTAGGCATGTTTACGAGCTCGATGCACTCACTACGGTGCAATTCATGGCAAGCTAGGCATACATCCACCAAGAACACACAAAATGCAAGCTAGACATGGCAAGAACAATAGCATAGCATGCACGGATCAACTACAACATCATCGGCAAAATTGCAAACAAGTTGACAATCTGCCCAGATTCACAAAGTAGCAAAAGTAGAGCTCAATTGACTCAAGCTAGGGTGCTCCATAATTGCAAACAAAGACATGGATGGATAGAGCACTGCAATATTAATAAAACATCCTTACTGACCATCCTCAAAAGAGGCACGGATCACTATGAAACAACATGAACATATGGCCATATGAGATAAACAGCTCAGGGACTTAGTGGAATTGCTAAGTCCCTGAAATCAGAATTACCAAGTGCCTCACTTGGCAAGCTTGTGATAGTCACCACACACATCAAAAAAATACATGGGTTGCACCTCTGGAAAGATGACAAAACTCTTAACAAAACATATGTAGAACTCATGGGCATGTCATGCACACAATAATCATGGCAAAAATGACAAAAAGCTAAATGGAGCAGCAGATCTGACAACTATCTCAAGTAGCCCTCTTCTAACAGCATTTCGGGCATCAAGATGAACTCAGATGAAAATGATGCAATGGAATGAAATGATGTACTCTCTGAGATAAACATTTTGATATGCTATATGCCAAAACGGAGCTACGGATGCAAAGTTATGAGGCTATGAACATAGGCATATGGAATAGGGTTTGAGAGAAGAAGTCAACCCGAGGAGATATTTTCAGATTTGGATCGGGGGCACGCAATCCGAGATTCGATGCCGGATCTCGCCGGAGAGGTCCCTGTTCGCCGGAGTGAGACGGGGGCGGCCAGATCCATCGAGGAAGGAGCTCGGGACGGGGCGGAGGAGGTCGCCGGCGTCGGAGCTCGCGGTGGCTCCGGCGGGCGGTGGGCGGAGCACGCCGGCGCCAGACGCGGGGCGGCTAGCGGTGGACGGCGGCCGAGGCGGGGAGGCGGTGGCGGCGGCCGTCGGCGCTCCCAGGCACGGGCGGCGATCGGGCCGCGGGGCACTCGGGGCCCAGGGCGCCTCGGGCGGGCCTCCCGCGGGCCGCGGCGGGCTTCGGCGGCGCCGGTGGAGAGAGAGGGAGGCAGCGTATGGGAGGCTGCCATGTGGCGGCGGACACGGCGGCGGACACGTCCATCGGTGGAGGGGAAACGTCCGGCGGCGCGAGGGGAAGGTTAGGGTAGGGTTTGATCCGGAATTTTCGGGGAGGAGGCTAGATTTATAGGTAGAGGGAGCTAGGAGAGTCCAAATGAGGTGCAGTTCTCGGCCACGCGATCATGATCGAACGCTCTAGATGATGGAGAAGGCTTAGGTGGGTTTGGGCCAAATTGAAGGGGCGTTGGGCTGCAACACACACGAGGCCTTTTCGGTCCCTCGGTTAACCGTTGGAGTATCAAACGAAGTCCAAATGATACAAAACTTGACAGGCGGTCTACGGTAGTAAACCAAGGCCGCTTGGCAAGTCTCGGTCCAATCCGGAAATGTTTAATCCCCACACACGAAAGAAAGGTAGAAATGACCACCGGAGCAGAACAAAACGCGGGAATGCAAAACGGACAACGGGGAAAATGCTCGAATGCATGAGATGAACACATATGCAAATGCAATGCACATGATGACATGATATGAGATGCATGACAACGACAACAACACACGGAGACAAAGGCCCGAACCCGAGAAAATAAAATAACTTAACGCCGAAACGGCAAGAGTTGGAGTACAAATTGGGAAAGTTACATCCGGGGTGTTACAACACTCCACCACTACGAAAGGATCTCGTCCTGAGATCTAGGACTGAAAGAACGCCGGGTACTCAGAACGGAGGTGATCCTCGCGTTCCTAGGTAGCTTCACGGTCGGAATGGTGTGACCATTTGACTTTGAGAAATTTGATTGACTTGTTGCGAGTCTTGCGTTCAGTCTCTTCAAGAATAGCAACTGGGTGCTCACGGGAAGAGAGATCTTCTTGGAGCTCAATGTCCTCGAAGTTGACGGTGCGGTCAGGAGTCTTGAAGCACTTTCCAAGCTGAGAGACATGGAACACGTCATGAACATTTGCAAAGTTTGAAGGAAGCTCGAGTTGATAGGCGAGGTCGCCTCTCTTGCTGACAATCTTGAAAGGTCCCACGTATCTGGGGGCAAGCTTCCCTTTGATACCGAAGCGACGAGTACCTTTCATAGGAGAGACGCGGAGGTAAACATGATCTTCGATCTCGAAAGCCAAATCACGGTGCTTACTATCATAGTAGCTCTTCTAACGGGATTGGGCTGCTTTGAGGTTATCTCGAATGACTTTGCACATTTCCTCTGCCTCTGTGATTAAGTCATTACCCAAAAGCTGACGTTCACTGGTTTTAGACCAGTTGAGAGGGGTACGGCACTTCCTGCCATACAGAATTTCAAATGGGGCCTTGCCCGAACTTGCTTGAAAACTATTGTTGTAGGAGAATTCAGCATATGGAAGACAATCCTCCCACTTCATGCCGAAGGAGATCACACAAGCCCTGAGCATATCTTCAAGAATCTGGTTGACACGCTCGACTTGACCGCTAGTTTGAGGATGGAAAGTTGTGCTGAAGCGGATGGTAGTGCCCATGGCCTTCTGAAAAGAATCCCAAAACTTGAATGTAAAGATGCTGCCACGGTCTGAAGAGATCACTTGTGGAATACCGTGCAGAGAGACAATTCGAGAGGTATAGAGTTCCGCCAATTGAGCTGCAGTGATCGACTCTTTAATAGGCAGAAAGTGAGCCACTTTGGTGAGTTTGTCGATGACAACGAATATAGCATAATTGCCATGCTTGGACTTTGGAAACCCAGTCACGAATTCCATTTCAATGTGGTCAAACTTCCATTATGGAATGGCAAGAGGTTGGAGGAGACCAGCTGGCCTTTGGTGTTCTGCCTTCACTCTTCTGCAGACATCACATTCATTCACGAATTGAGCAATCTCGCGCTTCATTCGAGTCCACCAATAAGCCTGCTTAAGATCCTAATACATCTTCATGCTCCCAGGGTGGATGGAGAGGAGAGAATTGTGAGCCTCGTTCATGATCACTTTACGGAGGTCACCTTTGGGTACAACAATAGGATCCTCGAAGAAGAGAGTATCCTTGTCATCAAGGCGGTAGCACTTGTACTTGGGTTGACTCTTGGCAATCCCAATCTTCACCTTTTTCACCATAGCATCAAGAAGATGATCTTGGCGAATCTGGTCTTCCAAGGTAGGAGAGACTTGAAGGTTGGCGAGGAAACCTTGAGGAACAACTTGCAGATTAAGTTTGCGAAAAGCTTCACAAAGCTCGGGTTGATAAGGCTTAAGAATCAGACTATTGCAGTAAGCTTTCCTGCTCAATGCGTCAGCAATCACATTGGCCTTGCCTGGAGTATACTCAATACTCGGATTATACTCTTGAATCATTTCGACCCATCGAGTCTGCCTGAGGTTGAGATTAGACTGAGTGAAAATGTACTTGAGACTCTTGTGATCAGTGAAAATGTCCACTTTTCTTCCCAATAGAAGATGTCCAAGTCAAAAGAGCATGCACAACTGCCGCCAACTCGAGATCATGAGTGGGGTAGTTCTTCTCATTAGGCTTCAACTGGCGAGAGGTATAAGCAACAACTTTCTTCTCTTGCATCAAAACTGCGCCAAGACCTTTGAGAGAGGCATCACAAAAGACCTCGTACGGCTTGGATTCATCAGGCGGAGTCAGAACTGGAGCATTGATCAATTTCTCTTTCAAAGTGTTGAAAGCAATATCACACTCCGGAGACCAAATGTACTTGACGTGCTTCTGAAGAAGATTTGAGAGAGGCTTCGCGATCTTAGAAAAGTTTTCAACGAATCTTCGGCAATAGCTTGCGAGACCGAGGAAGCTACGGAGTTGCTTCACGTTCTGAGGAGGTTCCCAATTCACAATTGCAGACACCTTCTCAGGATTCACGACAATGCCCTTGGCAGAGATGATATGACCAAGATAAAGAACCTCATCGAGCCAAAATTCGCACTTGGAGAACTTGGCGTAGAACTGATGTTCCCTGAGCTTATCGAGTACCAAACGCAAGTGCTTGGCATGAT